>NW_026598443.1:0-26303 GCF_029784155.1 Uranotaenia lowii | reverse complement strand
CACCAAACTCAATCGTACTAAATAGCCGAATTGGTTGACCTCAAAAATCGATTGTTTTTCTACCACCCTACCCAATTGTACTAAATAGCCGGATTGATTGACCGCAAAATAGAACCACCCGACCAAAAAGGTTATTGTCACATGATCTAGAAAAATAAATCTGCGAAGCCATATTTAATAGCAGTATTCATTACTGTACCAAGTTTAGCAAATTTCAGGACTGAAGTGAGTCCTGTGGAGATTTTTCTTATGATAATGCCGGAATCTTTGAACCAGTGGGAAGCTTCCTACACATGCTGCCCATCACCGATAAATCCACCGGCTCCACCATTTTGCATCGATTTGCATTTGCTGGGCAAGCTCCGTTTCCCGGTGTTTCTGATCCTCCAGGGCTTCCTTTTCTGCCGCCCGTTGGAGTGCGCTGGTGTTGGCCACCTGATTTCGAAAATCTGTTATGTTTATGATATAAAACAATACTCTTTAGCTTACCTGAATGCTGGTACCATCATTTAATAGCGCCACCCCCGGATTGTTTAATCCGTTCATTTTGCCGGTAGTGGCAGCAGGTCTTCTCGGTGAACGTTAATAGTCAACAAACCTGAAACCTACGAAGCCATATTTAATAGCAGTATTCATTACTTTACCAAGTTTTTCAAACTTCAGGATCGGAGCGAGTCCTGTGGAGATTTACCTTATGAGAATGCCGGAATCTTAACCTAGCCAATCTGGAAACGTCCTGTCCTGCAAAGAAACTTGCCATCCAAGCGATGCCTCCATTGGAGTCAGGAACACCTTCTATTACGGCTTCAAGTATGTCCGGCAAACGTCCGGGAGCTTGGTCAGGTTGAACGTCGTCATGACGGAACCGATAGAAACGCGCTCGCCACTCCAGCGAACCGCTGATGAGCACCGACGAGGCCTTCCGTGCTGTTGTGGACCAAGCTTTCCCATCGATGAACTTTATCACACAACAAATCTTAAAAACTAATTCAGTTATGACCATTTCATACTAAATAGGCTTAAAGTTTGCCAACTGTATAGAGTCCTTCGAAAACCTACTAAATTGACCGATCCCTCCCGATAACGTCGATCAACTTATTATGCTACCAAATCATACGTAATTGTGTGAGCCTACTCATCAGCAGATTTAGTATGGCACCTATTTCATATTCAAGCGTAGCCCGATTAATCGGCAAACTAAATAGGGTCATTGATTTAGTATGGTGATTCGTAGGTAGACTAAATCGGCACCCTACTAAATATGTGAACGGCGAAATTTTTCATCTGTCAAATTTCCTATCGGGTTACGTTTTGTGTCAAAGAAAATCAATCACTCTAGACCGTAACAACCCAAAACTAAGTTGTTATGCCGCAAAATCGGATGAAACTGGCTCCCGACGAAAATAAGTTTGAGGGGATTTTCCCAAATTTGAGAATAAACGTCATTCTCGCAACTTAATTTTGGGGTGTTGTCATTCAGCAGGGTTTTGTGTTTGTTTCTTGAGCCAGCCAAAATTATGAAAAGGGCATACACATATTTAATAATGAAGGTTGGCTATTTTTGTTATTTATTTAAAAAAATCTTTTTCCAACACAAACACAATCCTTAAAACAGTGTTAACAATTTTGATTCGGAGGCTTTATCACTGGGATGCGACCAGATTACAACTATTAAGAAATTTAGTTGGAGATTTCGCGGGATATATTGGAATCCGGAATGCTACTGAACGGAATTGATGAAAGAAAACTTCCGTTTGTTAGCTTATATGGTGACTTTCTTCCAGCTTTATCTATACATCTGGCTCGTCATGCTGGAACAATTTGTTTCACTGGATAAAATGGAAAAAAGATTGTTAAAAACGTTTACAATGTCTATATTTCGAACCTAACCTTAAAAGGACAACTCCCGGATCGAGTCCGACGTCTTCGGGGATATTCGAAATCGGGTTTCGCTCTCGGTCCAGACATGCTTTCTAATCCAGCTGTAAAAGTACTTGGCAAGCCTTTCTTTTATTATTATGGTTGCGTATTGTTTCAAATCTATACTGGAGGCAGATCCGGATGTCGTCCCATATCCGGGAATTTGAGGCAGCATGTCCTTCGACGAGGGGAAATCCGGTCGTTCTAAAAAAAACCGTTGGTTGTTTTAAAAAATCAACAAGGCACATTTGAATCAATCTTACCAGAAGTCCAGAAAATCAGCATATTAAAATGTGTTTATTGCTAAGCATGACCTAGCTGGAAACAAAACAAAAATTTTTGGGGCAGTCAGTTCAAGCAGCGAACTTTTATTTTGGGGTGTTGATAGCAGCCCAAAATTAAGAACGAACGCTGAACTTTGTTTTGATGCGGGTCCGTTCTCAATTTTGGGTTGTTTTTATTCTGAGTGATGAAAAGTAGGACGAAACAGTCGTGCTTTGGTAGTGGTGTTTTATATGACGTCTAATAGCCCTGGTCGCCTCGCCGACGTCGACGTCTCAAAAATCGTCACCTGTTTTGTTTACGTTTCGCTTTACAAAAATCGTTCGACCAGCGGCTCTATCGCCTGCGGAAATTTTTTTCTAAAAAAAACTGCTCAAAAAGTGGACGCAAATCCGCCTAAAACTCCGATGCCCTCTACGATTGCCACCTACGAGTATGAGTGTACTCGCAAGTGCCGGCTGCCGGAACACGGAAATGGAATAACCGCGGCGCTAACCAAGCGTTCAATTTCGGACGAGCTGTTGGCTGCATTTGTTGCGAAATTCTGCCGCAACTTTGCCGAAATTTTAGATGATCAGGTATTGAGCAATTGGATGGCTATATATAGTTTTACGGGGTTCATTGTCTGAATTTAAATTTAAGGGAAGGAGTGCTTTGCACCTGGCCGCTTCCGTTGGCCGGTACGCGGTTGCCGAATGGCTCATCAACCATGGCGCCAGTATCGCGCTGAAAGATAGAGAATCCGGTCACACGCCACTGCACCGGGCCATGTACTATGGCTGTGTTGGCGTGGCCGTGATGTTGGTTAAGTATGGAGCCGGGATTGACGTTCCGGACGAGGATTTCGTCAATCCGTTGCAGCTGTGCAGCAATGTTCCCAAGGACAAAACTAAGTAGAAAAAATTCTAATTAAAATTATGTACTAAATTTTAAAATTGGGGTCATTCTTCATTTCAGCGGCAAAGCTTACGAAATCATGGTTTGGGGAAAGAACAAAAATTACAACCTCGGCATTGGCAATGTGGAGGGCAAGGAGGCACCGGACTTCATCGATTACTTCCGCAAAAACCGGGTAACGGTCGAGAAGATGTCCATCAACACGTACCACAGCGTGTTCCTGACGAAAGATGGTGATGTGTACACGACGGGCCATGGGCGGGGCGGCCGATTGGGGAATGGCGCTGAGAATACCGTGGTCTATCCCACTAAAGTTCCGGTACCGACTCGGAATCCCGAGTCGGAAAGGATTGTGGACGTCAGCACCGGGCGATATCATACCTTATTGCTGTCTGATCAGAATTGTGTAAGTTTTAAATAGGTTGATTCCTTTGAATTGTAACTGATCATTGGATTTCTTTTTAGATATATTCCTGTGGAGAAAACAATCACTGCCAATTAGGAATAAAACCTCCGCCAGAGAAGCAACTAACTTTTACCAGTATCGGAGGATTGCATAATTTCGCGTAAGTTACCTTATGGGCAAACAACCAAACCCTGTTATATCACCCGAAATGATAAAGCAATGAAAAGTATGTGATGGAAATGTTTCTGAACAGAATTATTGTCTTCGCTCATTTCACCACTTTCTTCTAATCTCCTATCTTAAAATGAATTTCTTTTCACGTTACAGCGATAAGAAAATCAAACGTATCATTGCCAAAGATTACCACTCGATAGCGATTTGCGAGGCGGACGTCTACGTTTGGGGTTCGAATGGAGGTCAATTTGGTATGAAAAAGGAGCTGAACCAACTTCTTACACCAAAACCTCTTCCACTGGTTCCGGAGCTTGGCAAAGATAAACCGGAAGTGGCAAACCGGGACACCACAATCAAGCTAGTCGAGTCCAGCAACGCAGCGATTGTGGTCTACACACAGTCGAGTTATTTATATATTTTCAAAAATTTCAAAACCCGGACCTACAAAAATCCTCTGATGGAGAAGTTCGAGTGCATTTCCGTGTCCGGTGGCGAATTTGTCAGCAAAAAAGAAGACGTCAGCAAGAACAGTAAACCGTTGCGAATCATAGCATTTACAGTGTCGCGGAACATCTACATTTGGTACGATGACTGTCAGCAATTTTTAAGGTGCGTTTTCGCCCAATCACGCAATCTGGAAATCGAAAAGATTGTCTGGTGCAACAATCACGCACTGGTACTGTTGCTGGGAAATCTCTACCATGGGACAATCACGCACAAGCTGAACGCCCAGGCCGTTACGCAGATCAGTGAGTACACCGAAACCTACACCAAGAAAGAGATGAGTACCACCAATAAAACTCGGATCGAATTGAAACGCATCAAAATGTTGAACAACGTTGTGGATTTCGTTTGCGACGATGATGGAGAGAATTTTGCTGTTTTGTTGGTAAGTTTTAAAAAACTTCAACTTGTGACTGAAGTTTATTAAGTAGCCCTTTTTGCTTCAGGAAAACTCCCGTCGACATTTCAACTTGCCGGAGCTGGTAGAATCAAACTACGATTTCGGCTCGCTGCTGGCCGAAGCTCACGAAATGGATGGTGCTCACGATGTGCTGTTTACCGTTGATTATCAAACTTTCCCGGCCCACCGTTTTGTGCTTTATCATCGGTGTAGACATCTGAGAAAGCTCCTGGAGAAGAAGCCCAACCAAAAGGACTTCCAACTACACGGGTACGAAGGGTTGACCGGTTCGATTTTTGAACTGATACTACGATATATCTACGGAAATGTGGTAATATCTAGAGGCGATGTGGAGAAGCTGGTGAGACAGTTGAATCCTGGAGGAAAAATCGACAAAGAAAGCACCGCAGAAATGGTCTCTCGCTTGAAAAAAGTTTTCAAACAGTTTGAAATTGGTGGCATGAATGAGTCGTTGAAAATGTAAGACTATTCTATATCGATTTTAATTTTATTTAACCTGTCTTGCCCAGTCTTTTAGAGGACCCCTTCTTAGAGGATTACCCCAAGTTGCCTCGGGACTCATACCCGGACTTACAGGATGTCATCATAAAGCTGCAGGATAACCAAGAGATAAAGGCTCACAAGTGTGTGCTGATGGCCCGGTTAGAGTACTTCAATATGATGTTTAGCCACAGTTGGGCGGAGGTAAGTTATTGAATTAAACCAATAGAAAATTAATTTACAGAAATGAAGAAGCAGACGCATACGCCAGCATTACATTTTCTCCCAAGAGAAAATTTACCAATGGGGTAGCTCTTAAACTCGTCGTAATTCGAGCTACATGAACTACCCAAATATGCGTTGGGCTTGTTAAAAAGAATAAAGCCTCCTCCTCCAGATTTTCATACGAAATGACAACAGATATGAGTGAAAACTGGAGTTAAGCGATTTGTTTCTCACTTGCAAACATGGGAAATTGTATACCGAGATTTATGCTATGTTTATGCATGATCTATCAAATGTTTGCTGTGATATGTTGATACATACTTGTGGATTTATCAGAATGTATCTACTCAGTAAGCATTATAGATTAAGCCTGATTTTGTAACATCGTTAGCTTAGGTCCTATGAGTTGTTAGAAATTTAAGTTCAATTCAGACTGCTGCTAGATACCAGAGGTGTCTGTTGAAATTAACATTCATAGAAAGTGAATTTACAGAAATGACCTGACGAATGGAAACAAATCCTTTTCCCAGAGTTTCCATTTGAGTATGTATCTTAGCCACTGGTCCTTACAACCCTGGACTGTTACAGTAGTCCAGCAGTAGAATAAGAAGTAGAAGAAGTGTTTCCATGAATGCTAGAATTAATCTTCTTGTATACTTCTGCCGGACACAAAAACAACTCCTTACTATCTTACAGAGTAAAACGGTAAACCTGACAACGGTTCCGCTGGAATACATGGACCCGATCATTGAGTTTCTGTACGACAACAACTACCAGCGGGTGCGGAATCAGAAATATTCGGACCATTTTCTGTTCTCGATGATTACCATCTGTGATCAGTTCTTCATTGACGAGCTCAAGAGCCTGTTCGAGGAAATCCTGTGCGACCGCATCAATCTGCGCAACGTGGGGGAGCTGATCGAATACGCCTTCCAGTACAACTGCGATGTGCTGAAGACGATGTGTATGCAATTTATCAGTGTGAACTTGGCCAGAATATTGGAGCTCCGTTCGTTGGACGGACTGGAAGCGAATGTGCTGGCACAGATTGACAAATTCTACAAGGAATTTTATAACCTTGCGGACTACCGGACAATAACACCTTCGGCCAACGCTATCGAAGACGAGGATTTGCTGATATTTGTAAATGATTTTTGTGTAGATTTAAATTATAAGGCAACTGACGTGACTAGTTCTAAAAGTAAAACGCCCAAAGGCAAACTGACCCCAAAAAGTACCAAAACGCAACTGGAAAAGCGAAATTACGAGAAGGAAGCCATGGTGTACATTCGAGACTTGTCTTTCGAAGAAATTCCTTCTGTGAAAACTGAGGAGAAAAAATCGGAAAAAGTGGAAAACGGCCATTCTGCACCAACGGAAAAAGAGATTAAAAATTGGCAAAAAGTTGTAGATAAGAAGGACCCCAAGAAAAAGTCGATACCAGTAGCATTGAAAGCAAATGAAATAATTAAAAATGAATCGAAGGCTCAAGAGAACTTCTCCAATATCAAAACGATTTTAGAGAAAGCAACATCTCCGATTAATGAATCAGGACCATCTGCAACAACAGTCGAAGAAAACGATTCCGGTTACGGCAGCAGTCGTCAGATGTCTTTCAACTTGTCGGATTTCACAATTCTTAAACCTAAGCTATCCCAAAAACAGCGCAAACGCATTACTTCTACTTCCGAATCCAAACCAGCTGAGACCAGTAAACCTGTAACAACGCCGGAAGTTTCACCCATGAATCCGTGGAAAAATATGAACAACTCGGCAGCTGACATGTTTAAATCGGAACCCATCGCTATAACATCACCACGAAATGGGCAACGAAAAATTTCCACCGGAAACAACGGTAGCTTCGAATCGGTTTCACCAATGAATGGTGCTGGGTCCTTCCATGCTCACCCTGCTACAATGGCTACATCACCACCCTTCAAACATCGATCAACAATCAAATCACCACCGGCCGAAAGGTCCCAGAAAGAGTTTAGCAAAATACAGGAAGACGAACGCCGACAGAAGCAGTACTACGAAAAGATCAAATCCAAGTCTCTGGTTCAAACGCAAATTGAGGAGCGTGCCATCGAGGAACTGCGACAGTTTTACAACGTGGACAGTGTGGACGATGAGACGATTACGGTAGAACGGTACCGGCCACAGCCGACCAATGCTATCAACTTTGCCGTCTGGCAATATCAGTAGCGGGTTTTATTCTAGGGAAGTCAGAGGTGGTAATTAAGTGGTTGAAAAGTTTGCGTTTTTTCGTTGTTGAACAAGTGTTGACGCAACACCAAAAAGATAGTGGTGTAAATATAAGTCAATTTTTTTTTAAAGAATACATAAGGAGGAAGTTCGATGATCCGAAATCAATTAATCACCCTGGCCGAAATGGCACAAGGTTATAAACTCGGGTGAAGGTTTTCATCAAGGTTCTTAAGAACTCGCCTAATCCATGAGCTTGGTTTCAGGATTTTGGTTCATTATAGTTGCTTCGTCTGATTGTTTACTTCATTTGATCATGAGGTTAAGGGTTTGGCCATTTTAGTTTGTCGGGTTCAGGATTTTTTGTTACGTCTCCTCTTCATCTGACCATGAGTTTCAATTCAGCTTCAGCAATGGTGTTTTGAGACCTTTGCCTGATTATTAGTCATCCTTTTGTACAGATTTTTTTTTTATTTCATGTTTGATACTTCGGGTGCAGAATTTTATCATCTACAGTATGCAAAAAAAGTTTTATCCACCCTCAGCGAAAAACTAGATTTATTCCAAAAAACCCTACGTAAAATTAAAACACAGTTAATTGCTGTCCAGTTTATTATTGTTTATGTCAATTCATTCAAGTTCCAAATAAAAAAACATATTGTTGCATTTGAGATATGATGTTAAAAAAAAAATAAAAAATAACGCAAAAAAAGTTTATCCACCCCTCTGGCTCACATAGCTTTAGTACTTCGTGTGACCTCCTTTGGCTTCAATAACTGCTTGACAACGTCGTGGCATCGATTCAACAAGCTTAGCAGTTGTTTCCGGGGTGATTTTGTCCCATTCAGTTGAGATTACCAATTGCTGGATTGCTCCTGAACCTTTATTTTCAAAATTGACCAGAGATGCTCGATCGGATTAAGGTCGGGAGACTGGCTGGCCACTCCATAACCTTGATACGGTTTTCTTTGAACCATTGCGAAACCAGCTTTGAGGTGTGTTTCGAATTTCCGTCTAGTTGGAACGTATATCTGCGCCCCAACTTGAACTTTTGTGCAGACGCTAGTAGTTTCCGCTTCAAAACATCCAAATAAACCTCCTTGGTCATGATTCCATCGATGAATTCAAGTTCTCCAACGCCGGATGTAGCCATAGATCCCCATACCATGACTACCTGCAAATGAAAATCAAAGTTATGCTCAGTTGGCTGAAAAATCACACTGAAAAATGCTTTACTGTAGGCCGCAAACACTCCTTTTTCAAACTTTCACCGGTTCGCCGCCATTTTCTTGTGGTACCATTAGACCCAAATAGCATTACTTTCGACTCATCTGACCAAATCACCTTATTCCAGTCATCACTGGTCCATGAAATGTGGTTCTGGGCCACTTCAATCTTTTTTTGATATTTTTTGCGGACAACCGTGGCTTCTTAAGCGCTACTCTGCCCTTAAGACCTTTCTTATGAAGACGATTTCGCACGGATTGTGATGTCAGTTGAACAGAAAATTCGCTTTCAATCTGTTTCGCAATTTTCGGAGCGGATAGTCCCCGGTCCAGCTCTGCCTTCTTCACGATAGCACTGTCAATTCGGCCTGTAGTCTTTGAAGAACGCCCCGATCGCTTAGCTGGTGAGATTGAACCACGCTGTTTGTACATCTGAACAATCCTAGCAACCGTATCTTTATTAAGCTGGACAATGTCGGCAATATTACGGTAGCTTATGCCGGTTTTGTGATGTTCAACAATCAAATTTCGGATGCTGATCGGAATTTGTGCTTTTTTGAGCATTTTGCAAACAATTACTCTCAATTTTGAACACGAAACACGAAACGAAAACTTCAAGAGTGTAATATATTTTTGATTTACGTCCTGATCGAAATAGTATGTCATTTTGAATCACTTGCCATAACAGACTAAAGCTTAAAAACTTCAGAAACTATCTTTTCAACGCTTAACGCGACATCTCTCAGTCTCTAGAGGCAACCGCGCTAGGCTTCCGAGCTTCTTAGTTGAGTTCCACAGGCGATCTCATTCAATTTTGCAACCGACTAAACGAGTTTGCAAAAAGAGGCTACGTGGTAAAAAAATTGCAAGTACCACCAATGTCCTTGAGAAAAAAAAAAGTTACAGAGGTTGTATATAAGAAACGACCGAGAAGTTCACGTAGAATTACAATGTCTTTGTGCGTCAATATGCTTTTCGTCTTAAATTAGCATTCTAGAATAAAATATGTCGAATTTGTTTTAAAGGAATTTATCTTCAAGAAAAGTCATTCTTCCCTAAATTGTCGTTTGATACCTATTAATGGTCTAAAACGACCCATAAAGATAGTATGCAGCTTTTTCAACTGCATAACAAAAGGCCGTCGAAATTATTGCGCCCGGCAGTTATGCAAGTAATGTGATCAACACACGAGCTTGGTATCAAACGCTTGCGAGAAAAGCTTACAACGACTGCTTTGATCTAAACGCTTGACTCAATGCAAAAGCTTTCAAACTGTTTAGCCTCATGCGTCTCGTTGGAATCAGTATCTTGTTTTTATTTCCCTTCAGATCACCTAGCAATCACTAGCTAAAAATGTTGCTTTTACCTAGGATTCCGAGGCAATCGTTGGATCAACTATGTTTTCATATAATCAAACTTTATTAAACGGCCCTTTTCAGGGCCAAAATCTTATAAAGAGAGAGTCTTGACTTTTCTGTTAGCATGCAGGGATGACGAGTGCGATGGGTGGGTGGTATGGATGGTCTGGATGGGTGGGTGGTATGGATGGTCTGGATGGGTGGGTGGTATGGATGGTCTGGATGGGTGGGTGGTATGGATGGTGTGGATGGGTGGGTGGTGGTGATGTGGGAAAGGTGGGTGGATGGTGGTGGTGTGCGATGGGTGGGTGGTATGGATGGTGTGGATGGGTGGGTGGTGGTGATGTGGGATAGGTGGGTGGATGGTGGTGGTGTGCGATGGGTGGGTGGATGATGGTGGTGTGCGATGGATGGGTGGGTGGTGGTGGTGTGCGATGGATGGGTGGTAAGGATGAGTGGGTGGTAGCGTGCGATAGGTGGGTGGTGTGCGATGGGTGGTGTTGGGAAGTGTGGAGGGGAGGTGTACGGTGGGAAATAGGCTGCGGTGGGCGAGTGGTGTTCCATGAGTAGAGACGGGAGGTGTGTGTGTGTGTGTGTGTGTGTGTGTGTGTGTGTGTGTGTGTGTGTGTGTGTGTGTGTGTGTGTGTGTGTGTGTGTGTGTGTGTGTGTGTGTGTGTGTGTGTGTGTGTGTGTGTGTGTGTGTGTGTGTGTGTGTGTGTGTGTGTGTGTGTGTGTTTGTGTGTGTGTGTTTGGTGTCGCGGGTGATCTGAGCCATCACTACTTGCTCCCGCTGCAGTTGGCCATCTCTGTTCTGCTCTGCCCATGTGACAGGTTTGAATTTCTCTGAAAAACTGAAACAAACCGTCAGTCGACCCCTTCTTTTATTCCTTTTGTAGGCTTGAAAAAAAAAACAAAACTCAGGAAGGGGCGGGGCGTCCTAGTTTTCTTTCACTTTCGAATAGCCAATCAACGTTGAGCAGGCTTGGTATGTCTTTTAAGAAAGATGTCTTTGAAAGAGGCGTTTTTCGTGACGCGAGATCCGTTCGCGAATTTCAATTTGCCCCCCTATAGTGTTGCCGTAAGACGTAATTCTACGTCAAAAATAGAAACGGACAAAAGCCCATGAGTTAGGGATTCTGGAATGCGATGTGACACACACAACTGCCGAGGGCTCTGCCCTCGATTGCAGCGACTTAGCTTGGGGTAGGGGTTAGCTAATCGTCGTCGATTATCGCAGCCTCATTTGGTAGAAGTCGCTCGGCGGTGAAGATCAGGGCTCAGCACTGTGCCAGTTAGCCATTGCACGAAATAGTAAGTTAAATCACGTGCAAATATAAGCCAGGCTGAACATGTGAAGTGCTTAAACTAATTATATTTGTTTTATTCTAAATATGTGCTTAGGTTGATTAGTTTTCTGCAAGCACGTTAGTAGGCAAATAAGTGTTGCTCAGATCTTGGGCGCATGGCAGAAGCCAAGATTAAGTAAGGTCTAAGTTCCATCCGTCTATCAAATTGAAACTAAATTATAAAAATGTTTAGGTGACCAAGTGGGTGATTCGAAGAATTACACAAATCCGCCGAAGTGTGGAGATAACGAGTATAGTCAGCAGGTAATATTTTAGGTGTATAATATTACCTTATGTCGAACTAATTAACCCGTTGAACACAGCCATCCCATCGTTCAACGTGGGCGTTTGCTGGGAGCTGAAGGTCACATTTATCGCTCAGACTGTGGCGATGTTGATCCTGTGAAGTTGGCAAACATCATCCTTAGTCAACTGTGGAACACGTGTTTCTACTATTCAAGCATCGACCGAGCTATCGCTACCAATAGCTGGAGAGCCGTCAAAAGGTGGTAGGAAAAACCGCTACTCTCCCTGCGGTCCAGTGTAGACACCGGGTTCTCTTGGTCACTTCCGGCGAGCCTTCAAGCCAATGGTCGCCACGTGCTGCTCGCTACAGTTTCTTCGAAGCAATCAACCTTCCAGCGTTACGGTTTAGCCAAGATCACAACCACCTCGCGCATGCGGTGGCTTGGCTCATTGTTCTGATTCTGGAGCCAAAGAATCAGCAGGTTTGGAACCCACGGCACACCACATCACAAGGTCAGATTAGATGTAAGAAGATTGTATTTAACCATTAAGAGCTAAGAATATTTCGTGACGTCACATAGGGAACGAGGATCCATTTGAATACAGTTGTTAAAATCATGCCAAATTTTGTTATGCTCTAGAGTGTTTGGGTTTTGTTTGAATCCGTTGACGATTATACCATTTTGGGGTTGTGTGGGAGTAAGGTTTGATTGTGTCGCAGGGTTTTGGGTGTCGCATCAATTTCCAGAAATTTTGAAGTTTAGGGCCGCAACTCGGTTGGTCGGTTGGATTATTGAATGTTGATCTAGTAGTTCTTAACTGTAAGCCCGCCTTGAACTGAGTCTCAAGCCGGGACGGAAGACACGCATCGACAGCCTCTTGGGTTTCTGAGAGTGGCGCTTAAGCTGTTGACAGCTCGGGTACAAACACATTCGTTACATAATCTGGCGCCCAACGTGTGGGCACGAAACAGTTAATCGATTCAGTTTAGCACCTTTTGATTTGGTATAATTGTCCCTAACTTGACCCGACACGAATTAGAACCAGTTTGAAAAACTTAGTTTTATACAATATTAGTAGGTATTATTGTTGGACATTCGTCTAAAAATTTGGATTCGTTTAAATTAATTAGTGTGTTGAAAATCGGAATTTTTGAAGAATATTTTGTTGAGACATTTGATTATTTTTTCCTTAATATTAATTAATACATCGTTATTTGACTTTTTCATTGGATTACGTGTGAAAATGGAGCACTATCGTATAAATGCAGATCATCTTGAAGAAGATGAGTTAAATTACGAACTTTTGTTACGAGGAGCAAACCTTAACGAACCTTTGAACTCTAAAAGAAGAACACTCCGAAATCTGTTACGCGACCAGGAAGAGTCCGTGACAACTGTCTTCGAAGCACCGCTTCCTTTGACCGAGGACTATGTTCGGATTACGAGCAAACTAAAGCAAATCGAACAGACCTTAAGTATAGGTCGACGTCATGGTCATTTGTATTCCAGATTAGTTCACTACCATAGGCGACTCGGAAGGTATACCCCAAGGAACGAATCCGAGAAACAAAATCAACTAATTTTGACTAATCTTGTGAGTAGCATAGCGGATAAATTTTTCCAAATAGATTTGAACTTATTGGCTAGAAGTCTTTCAAACAGCCAAGCCCTTGGCAGGGACGCACCTGGAGCTTCGGCTACTAATGTTCCTGGTTTGGATCAGATAAGTACACCCGGTTTTACTGGAAATCTTTCTCAGGCATTAGGTTACAGTGTTGACGTTCCATCAGCTCATTCTAGGGATTGGTCTGGGACACAGCTCCATGTTTCGGATACTTTAGAGAATCCACTCGGCGCGCAATCGAACGAATCGGTCGTACAAACAAATCTCGCAGATCCACCACCATGTACGTCTGGTGTGCAGACAAGAATTTCCGGTGCGCATGCCCTTGAATCCGGTTCGCAAGATGCGGCGCGATTATCACTGGACGATCAATCCACCTTTCTGGGATTTAACCTTTCGAATCTGATGAACTCCCAACGTTCACAAGAACAAACGGCGATGAGAAATATTTTGCCATCGAACTTACTACCGCGTGTTAACAATGATCGAACCGTTACTGGTCAGCCGGTGACCCCGTCGGGAACTGAAATTCAAATAAACGTGTTGCCATCGGTGAACGATCGAGTTGTTAATGGTCAGCCGGTGGCCTCGTCGGGAAATGAGATTAGATCAAACGTATTACCGCAGTTGAATGATCGGGCGCTAAATGGTCAGCCGGTGGCCTCGCCGGGAAATGACATCCCTTCGAACGTATGGCCGCTTTGGAATGCTGATCGGATCGTACATGGTCAGCCGGTGACCTCGGCGGGAAATGTCATGAATGTCTCGCAGTCGACGAATGTGCGAGAAATGATTGGTCCTGAGTTTGCAGGAAACCGTTCGGCGCGTTCGAACTTAGGGCAATTAAGAAACCCTGAATTGCATCGATCAGCCGATTATGAGTACCTCCACGTTTCCGAAGTTGAGAACTATATCCGGGTATACGTCAACAGTCTCGTTGATCAAGGACCGTTACGGTCTGACCGCGTGATAGATCCGAATGCTATCGATCAGCTTGTAGAAAAAATCGCGAACGTTACGTTACAAAATTCTAGAATCCGTCATCCTACCGTCGCTCCAACTCCGTTCATGTCTCAACGGTTAGACTTGGGTTACGCAGAACCCCTGAATGCTACCATGTTTCCAAATCGAAGTTTACCTCAGCACACTGGTTTTGATCACTCTAATCCTGTTCTTGATACGAACGGATTGAACTCACTGAACCCTTTACAGGTTCCGTTTGATAAAAATTTACAATCTCCACCGCCTTCGCCTCACCCTTATGAAAAGGGGTATCAATCCACTCAACGTAGGCTTCCCGAAGCTAATCCAGGACCACATGGTGCCTTTGGAAGTACAGTTCAGCAACGACGACTTCCCTATCAGCAGTGCAATATCATCGAAAAATGGCCTAAATTCAGCGGGGATTCCAATCCAGTACCAGTGGTTGATTTTCTTCGTCAAATCGAACTTCTTTGTAGATCGTATGGTATCGACCGAGAGGATTTGAGAACACACGCTCATTTACTGTTCCGTGATGATGCGTTTACCTGGTATACTACCTACGAAGAAAGATTTACGTCTTGGTCAAAATTAGTTAGCAATCTTTTGATGAGATATGATGATCCGAATCGCGACAGGTCGTTTAGAGAAGAGATGCGTAGTCGGAAGCAGAAGCCGAACGAGAAGTTTAGTGCATTCTTAACCGAACTCGAAACTTTAGCCAGAAGAATGACTAAAAAAATGACAGAGCAAGAAAAGTTTGACATAATTTTTGAAAATATGAAAATAGGATACAAAAGACGTTTAGCATTGACGCCCATCTACTCTATTGAGCACTTGGCTCAGCTGTGTTATCAGTTTGATGCGTTAGAAACCAATTTGTCCACCTTGAAGCCTCTTAATCGCAATGTTCCGCTTAATTATCTGGATGATGAAGAGTATGATGGTAACCCTAATAGCGAAGGACTTGAAGATCTTTGTGTTCTTAAGCCGCAGACTGAAAAGAAGAACTCAGAGGACCGTTCGAAGAAAACGGATTCAGGTAATCAAGTTAATGATGTAATAGTTTGTTGGAATTGCCGAAAAATTGGACATTTGTGGAGAGAATGCGACAAAACCAAATCTATCTTTTGTCACATGTGTGGACATCCCGATACCACAGCTTTCCGTTGTCCAAACCGACATAAATTGCGTTATTCTGCTGCTAATGATTCAAAAAACGAATAGGGATGGGAGACTTAAGGAACCAAGCTCCTGACCATGATTTCGTTAAGGTTCCAAATTTCGAATACTTCGAACGCACGTTTCAAATAAACACCTCTACAAGTAAATGTCCACATATCAGTCTAAAGATTCTGTCCGAAAAGGTTGTAGGGTTAGCAGATACTGGGGCTAGTGTGTCCGTAATCAGCTCAGTACCATTGATTGAGAAGCTTGGTTTGAAAATCCAACCCGTTAACTTAAAGATCTCTACAGCAGACGGCACCGCCTATCGTTGCCTTGGCTTCGTTAACGTTCCGTTCACCTATCAGGAAACCACTCATGTGATTCCCACTGTAGTGGTTCCAGAAGTCACCAAACCATTGATCTTGGGAATGGATTTTCTAAAGAAGTTCGGTTTTCAATTGTTAAGCCCTAACTCATCCACTTCAGAAAGTTGTCCGGATAATGAGGTCAATCAGTCCCCTCTGCCTCAGATTTTTATAATCGAGGATTACTATAGCGATCAACCTGAGAGTTTCTGTTTTCAGCTCTCACCGATAGAAGACTCCGAAAAGCGTTTCAACGTCAAAGTTCCGGAAGAAGACGAAAGCCTAGATATGCCGACGATAGAAATCCCTGATAAGACGATCGAGAAGCCGGAAGATATTGTGACCGAACATAATCTTACCGCAGAAGAGAGACTAACTCTTTTTGAAGCTATTTCGAAACTGCCAGTTACAGTCGAAGGTCAATTGGGCCGAACGAAGGTCTTAAGGCACTCGATTGAATTACTTCCGGGCATGAAGCCGAAGAAGTTTGCGTCTTATAGATGGTCCCCTAAGGTTGAGTCCGTTATTGATGCTGAGGTTGAACGTATGTTGAAACTCGGTGTCATTGAAGAAGGTGACGGTCCAGTAGATTTTCTCAATCCCCTGTTGCCGGTCAAAAAGGCAAACGGCAAGTGGAGGATTTGTCTCGACTCTCGACGGTTAAACGCTGCTACTAGAAAAGATGACTTCCCTTTTCCGAATATGGTCGGTATCCTACAACGCATACAAAAATCACGATATTTCTCGGTAATAGACTTGTCAGAGGCATATTATCAGGTTAGTTTAGAACCCTCGGCCAAAGATAAGACCGCATTTAGGACCACTAAATCCATCTTCAGGTTCACGGTAATGCCCTACGGGTTAGCCAATAGTCCCGCGACAATGATCCGTTTAATGTCGAAGGTAATCGGTCATGATCTGGAACCTCGAGTATATGTCTATTTAGATGACATTATCATCACCTCACTAACCTTAGAAGAACACCTAAAATTGATCGAGGAGGTTGCGATTCGATTAAAACATGCCGGTTTGACTATTAACATTATTAAATCTCGCTTTTGTCAAAAACAAGTCCGATATCTCGGTTACGTACTAACCGAGGATGGTCTGTCTATGGACGTGGCCAAGATCCAACCAGTACTCGACTACTGTACCCCGAAATCTGTCAAAGACGTGAGACGACTCCTGGGATTAGCGGGGTTCTATCAGAAATTTATAAAGAATTATTCTGAAATTACCACTCCGATTAGTAACCTCTTGAAGAAAGACCGTAAAACATTTACGTGGTCGAAAGAAGCTGACGAGGCGTTAGGAAAATTGAAGACAGCATTGGTATCTGCGCCAATCTTGGCCAATCCGGACTTCTCTGTCCCTTTCATCATAGAGACAGATAGCTCGGACTTGGCCGTAGGATCTGTTCTCACTCAGGTTCAAGAAGGTGAACGCCGTTGTATTGCCTATTATTCTAAAAAGTTGTCCAGCACTCAGCGGAAATACAGCGCGACCGAGCGGGAGTCCCTGGCTGTTCTACTCAGTATCGAAAACTTTCGACATTTCATCGAGGGAAGCCAATTCGTAATCCAGACAGATGCTATGTCATTGACGTTCTTGCGCACGATGTCGATCGAGTCGAAGTCCCCAAGGATCGCTCGATGGGCATTGAAGTTGTCGAAGTATGACATGGTGTTGCAGTATAAAAAAGGTTCGGAGAACATCTCTGCTGACGCGTTGTCGCGTAGCCTCTGCCTCATAGATACTCCTCTTCCCGATCCTTATATTGCGCAGTTGAAATCTCAGATTGAACAGTATCCCACTAAATACAAAGATTTTCGAATCGTGGATGACAAAATTTTCAAATTTGTCACGAATACATCTTTGACTGAAGATCCTGGGATGCGTTGGAAATATGTTGTCCCATTGCTGGAAAGGAAACCGTTAATCAAAGCTATTCATGAAGAGGCACATCTGGGATTCCTCAAGACCTTGGCCAAACTCCGAGAGAAGTACTATTGGCCTCGCATGTCTTCGGAAGTAAAACGTTTTTGTTTCGCGTGTTTAGTTTGTAAAGAGTCCAAAACTCCCAATATAAATGTGACTCCGGTTTGTGGGAATCCAAAGGTATGTTCGCGACCGTGGGAGTTAATATCGATGGATTTTTTGGGGCCGTATCCCCGTTCCAAGAAAGGTAACGTGTGGTTACTGGTCGTCACTGATTTTTTACAAAGTTTGTCATGGTACAATGCATGAGGTCCGCCACCGCGATAAGCGTTTGTACATTCACGGAGAATCAAATATTTACACTCTTTGGGGCTCCGTCAGTTTGCATTACCGATAACGCGAAAGTATTTTTGTCAGATCAATTCGAAAGTTTACTGACTAAGTACGGGGTATCCCATTGGAATTTAGCCGTCTACCACCCTAGTCCAAACCCAACTGAACGAGTCAATCGGGTCATCGTAACGGCGATACGATGCGCATTAAACCGCTGTGCGGATCATAAAAACTGGGACGAGTCGATACCGCAAATTGCGATGGCCATTCGAACGAACGTGCATGATAGCACAGGCTTCACGCCTTATTTTCTTAATTTCGGCCGTAATATGATAAGCTCCGGTAAAGAATATGACCATTTACGAAACCTGACTAATGATCAAGAAACTTCATCCAGCCCAGCAGAGCAAAAGCAACTTTGGCAAACGGTCCGAGAAAATCTACTTAAAGCTTACAAAAAGTATTCAATGCCATACAATCTCCGCGCGAATAAGAAACATTCATTTGAATGTGGCGAAATAGTGTTCAAAAAGAATGTACACTTGTCGGATAAGTCCAAGAATTTCGTTGGTAAATTAGCGCCAAAGTTCACGAAGGTTCGGATCCGTCAAAAATTAGGAACAAATACGTATGTCCTAGAAGACCTAAATGGTCATAGGATCACCGGAACCTTTCATGGTTCATTCTTAAAGAAACAGTAACCCTTTTTATCTCACAGCTATGACGGCTCGCTAACGCAGCATAAACCACAAAATCAACTAAAAACACTCTTCAGAGGTATCAAATTTCAATTACCTTCGTCAAGATGTCATTAAATGTTTCCTTGGTCGAATCCTGTCTGTATGTGTCCTTAAACAGGATCAAATACATTCAGTACCAGCTTCAATTATCATTCAATTTGTCTAGTTTTCTTTAAATTAGGTTTAAAGAAAACATTAGATAGAATCATAGCTCCTCTTCAATATAAAAATAACTCCAATTCAATGCTCAAATAAATAACACGTAATCTGTAACAGAACAAAAAAAAAAATAGAATTCAAGTCCAGTTTAGATTAAATTTCACTTACCTTTTTAAATACATTCCACTCCGTTAATTCAGTAAAGTTCATATTTCTCAATAAGTTATTACCGATTTCCGTCATATCATGCAGTCTAGACAACAAAACATAAGTCGCAAATGCGAAATTTTTCAGATTTTCATGCAGAAATTTGGTAAGGATAGACCATTAGCCATGAAGAATTCACACTTTGTTTACGTTTTTCAAATGAGCTTTTATGACGTTTAAGTTTAATTTTATAGCAGTCCAACACTGAACAAAAGGTTCATGGTTATTTTTGAATATATGTTAAGGAAGATTTAGGATTGTGCGCTGTGTTATTTGAACACGGTGAGATGAGAAAAGCTATGTTTTGGAATTTTCCAATTAATTGTTGGAGTAATTTGGATTCCGTTTTAGCAATTTTCCAAAGTTTTTGGAGTAATTAGGAGTTGGTTAGATAAAGCAGTAAACTTTTCGGAAGTGTCCGAAGTAAATTGGTTCTAATTTGGTCAATTGAAACAGTTAAACTAGCTAAGTAACAGCGGCAATTCGAATATATGAATATAGTCATTGGTTGTAAAAAGTCTGTATTGTAGTTTGAAATAATTTTATATAAAAATTTTGAAATTTATTTCAAAATTTTTATTTTTTTGGCATTGGCGAGTATGTAATATATTTTTGATTTACGTCCTGATCGAAATAGTATGTCATTTTGAATCACTTGCCATAACAGACTAAAGCTTAAAAACTTCAGAAACTATCTTTTCAACGCTTAACGCGACATCTCTCAGTCTCTAGAGGCAACCGCGCTAGGCTTCCGAGCTTCTTAGTTGAGTTCCACAGGCGATCTCATTCAATTTTGCAACCGACTAAACGAGTTTGCAAAAAGAGGCTACGTGGTAAAAAAATTGCAAGTACCACCAATGTCCTTGAGAAAAAAAATAGAAACGGACAAAAGCCCATGAGTTAGGGATTCTGGAATGCGATGTGACACACACAACTGCCGAGGGCTCTGCCCTCGATTGCAGCGACTTAGCTTGGGGTAGGGGTTAGCTAATCGTCGTCGATTATCGCAGCCTCATTTGGTAGAAGTCGCTCGGCGGTGAAGATCAGGGCTCAGCACTGTGCCAGTTAGCCATTGCACGAAATAGTAAGTTAAATCACGTGCAAATATAAGCCAGGCTGAACATGTGAAGTGCTTAAACTAATTATATTTGTTTTATTCTAAATATGTGCTTAGGTTGATTAGTTTTCTGCAAGCACGTTAGTAGGCAAATAAGTGTTGCTCAGATCTTGGGCGCATGGCAGAAGCCAAGATTAAGTAAGGTCTAAGTTCCATCCGTCTATCAAATTGAAACTAAATTATAAAAATGTTTAGGTGACCAAGTGGGTGATTCGAAGAATTACACAAATCCGCCGAAGTGTGGAGATAACGAGTATAGTCAGCAGGTAATATTTTAGGTGTATAATATTACCTTATGTCGAACTAATTAACCCGTTGAACACAGCCATCCCATCGTTCAACGTGGGCGTTTGCTGGGAGCTGAAGGTCACATTTATCGCTCAGACTGTGGCGATGTTGATCCTGTGAAGTTGGCAAACATCATCCTTAGTCAACTGTGGAACACGTGTTTCTACTATTCAAGCATCGACCGAGCTATCGCTACCAATAGCTGGAGAGCCGTCAAAAGGTGGTAGGAAAAACCGCTACTCTCCCTGCGGTCCAGTGTAGACACCGGGTTCTCTTGGTCACTTCCGGCGAGCCTTCAAGCCAATGGTCGCCACGTGCTGCTCGCTACAGTTTCTTCGAAGCAATCAACCTTCCAGCGTTACGGTTTAGCCAAGATCACAACCACCTCGCGCATGCGGTGGCTTGGCTCATTGTTCTGATTCTGGAGCCAAAGAATCAGCAGGTTTGGAACCCACGGCACACCACATCACAAGGTCAGATTAGATGTAAGAAGATTGTATTTAACCATTAAGAGCTAAGAATATTTCGTGACGTCACATAGGGAACGAGGATCCATTTGAATACAGTTGTTAAAATCATGCCAAATTTTGTTATGCTCTAGAGTGTTTGGGTTTTGTTTGAATCCGTTGACGATTATACCATTTTGGGGTTGTGTGGGAGTAAGGTTTGATTGTGTCGCAGGGTTTTGGGTGTCGCATCAATTTCCAGAAATTTTGAAGTTTAGGGCCGCAACTCGGTTGGTCGGTTGGATTATTGAATGTTGATCTAGTAGTTCTTAACTGTAAGCCCGCCTTGAACTGAGTCTCAAGCCGGGACGGAAGACACGCATCGACAGCCTCTTGGGTTTCTGAGAGTGGCGCTTAAGCTGTTGACAGCTCGGGTACAAACACATTCGTTACAAGAGCGCTAAATGACAGCTAGACACAATGTTTACATTCAAGAAAGCTGCAGGCTACATACTAAAACTTTGTAAAACACACTTAAATCGTAGTATCCATTTGAAGGTGGCTAACCTTTTTTTGCGTATTTTTTTACCCTTTTTCATAATTTATCACATGAAACCCCAAGAAAAGATATAAACGGCGTATTTTGAATGGCAATATAATAAATAAACATAAAATGATAATTTGTGGAGGAACATTCATGAAATCAACTTGATTTTCACCAGAAAACCATTACAATTGTAAATTTGTGAGGTGGGTGGATAAACTTTTTTTGCATACTGTAGGTAATTTTGGGTTATGTCAGTTAAGTTTCTTGACCTAACCATGAGTTCATACTCAGGTTTAGGATTTCCTCGTTTGGTTTCTCTGTCAGATCTTTTTAGCTTGTAAAGCCTAGTCCACACCTGGCAACATGAACTGCGATTTTTGTTATGAGACGAACTTTGTTGTCTGTTGCTGTTGTTGGAAACCTGAGACGGTCTCAGTGTCTCCCGAAGAAAATGGGAGACGCTGAGACCGTCTCGAGACGAGCCGTCTCCTAGTGTGGACTAGGCTTAACAGTGTTCGAGTTTTGTTATTCTGATTTTTTTCATTTTCGTTCCTCTACCTGAGCATGAGCGAAAACTTGTGTGCCGAATTTCATCATTTTGGTGACTTCCATTTGATTTCTCGTTTATTTAGATAACTTCGATTGGCCTCTAGCTTATGTTCGGATTTTTTTGTTTTTTTCAAACAGACAGACTCAAGTTTCGGATCTCAAAAGCAGAGCGAATCTGTTACATACAATATATATTTATTTTTGCTTTTTTCAATCTTGTTTATCTTTGTGATCAAACAAAAGTTCCCTTAACATATACTTTCTTAGGTAATAACATAATGTGGAAAAGCTGTAGCTGGTTCTTTTCCCTTTAAATCATCATATCAAACCCAATCTCCCTTCTATCTACTCTGTGGAATACCATTCAAAAGAATGTAAATGTGTAGGTCTGCAATAATAACAAATTGTTTCGCGTGTCTTGTATCCAGGGTAACCAAGAGTGTTTTTTGAACGTTTTGAAAATAGGAAACATTAATTTCCAGTCAAATATGTTGGAGAAATTCAATAAACAAAAAAAAAATAGAAAAGTTTTAAAACACAAAATAAATTGTTGTTCTCAATTCGAAACTGGAGTCAGACTTTAATTGAAGAATGAATATTAAATTTTATAACGTTTGATTCACATTTGCAGAACGGAGCATTTGTTTGTGCTAAACTTGTTGGAGATTCCCTTTTCTTGACATATCAGTTATCGGTATTTTGAGATGAGAAACACAGATGTTTTACACGGAGAATAGATTTGAGTAAACTATGATGGTTCCACGATGGTGGCATGGAGCCGAACCCAATTCCAATTTTATGTACAGAGTTGAAGAACCTATAAATAATGTTCAAACCCAATCACAACTTTGAGGACAGTCAGGAAGATAACCCAACAGTAATGGTTTACCAGCAAAATAGCAATAGATATCTAAAAATTTCATCTTACAAGCCATACTGTAGAAGGTACTCTTTTAAACTTTCGGGCAACGGTAATCGCCGGATGTCCGATTTCGGAACCCTGGACAGGATAGCATCCCGACAGGCGCTTTGTAACGTTGAGATACCGTACAGTTGAATGATTTTCACCTGTTTGGTTGTGCCGTAGACGTCGATGACCACGTGAAGTGCCCCCTTTTTGTAGGGAATATCCAGCGTGCACGGACCCTGATCTTCACCGTTGATGATGAAATGCATCTCGGCCTTGTCGGCTTCGTTTGCCGTCGGCACAAAAACGATTCCGATGCGGGAATTGGTGTCGGTCGGTAAAATATCTGCACTAACCCCATCTTGCGAGATCGGCCGCAGCAGACTGCGCGGAAACGCTCCTCGTGAGGTTTTCACATTGATCCCGTCCCCCAGGATGCTACTTTTGGTGGTTACACTTCCGACGGTTCGTGTAATGGGGAATACCCAGCTGGAACCGAGATTAGCGAGATCAGGAAGCGCGTACTGCAACGACGAAGCCGGTTTGATGTCCAGCTGTGTCAGACCTGAAGAAGAAGGAAACGTATATAGGGAAGTTCAGACATTTTTTTATTAACATCTAAAAAATCAGTTATAATTTAATCCACAATTTGGATAAAGATAGAAATGGGACAGCTTTACTATAGATTTATAAGCTTAAATGTGATGTCCGTTTTCTCAAAGATGGCGTTAGTGAGCGAATCACTTCAGACTCGTAAAGTTTTATTAATACGACATCTGTTGATCTTCAATGTAAGTATTAGTGCTTCGATGTAATTTTATCCAAAGCTGCTAAGACATTTCGCAGAGCAACATGTATTGGCACTTACTATTATTGTCATTGAAGTTGAAATCCGAAGTTTTCGCGCTGGTGATCGGCAACCTTGCCAACTAGCGACGTTGTGAAATATCATTACTGGGAACGCTTTTGTAAAGTAATAACCAGCGTGCCTATACAGCTACGGGTGGTTGCAAATTGAGCAACAGTAGGCAAGGAGTACCAAACGTTTCACATTGGTGGGGGGTGGAGACGGAGCGCTTTTTGACAGCGAATTGTTCGCCTACCATGCCTATGATTACGATTGCCTGTCACAGTATGGACGATTCCGTGTATTCACGCAGAGTAAACTTGAATTTTGGAACGAATTAAATCTGACTTTGTTTCAAAACATTCATTTTTTTGAATCCAGCTCCTGTTTTTTTTTTTGAATCAATGAATTATAGTTTTGATTGAAAATAATAATTTTTGAAAGAAAGAATAAATTTTTTGAATTGAATAACTTTGGACTTTGATTTCAAACAAATTCTTTGATTCAAAAGAAATTTGTTCAATTGCATATTTCTTTAGAAACAAAGTAAATTTGCTTTCAACCGAAGAAAAATGTTTTAAACTGAAAAGAATAATTTTTTGAAACAAAAACTTCAAACTTAGAAGATATTTTGCATTGACTTGCAAGAAGAACAGAAAACCGAAAAATCGAATAAAGTTCGGCCGCTCGTTTTAAAAATCAAACCAGTGAATCGGAGTAAGCTATAAATAAGGAGGATTCAGGGTGCCAAATTGTAAGTGTAAGTTGATAAATACTGAATATTTAAGTGAATTCAAGATTTTCTAAAACGCTTGTATAGTTACAGGACCACGGCCGACGGATAGATTTCCAAGTCTCTCGAACATGGAGAAAGCTGCGCAAAGTAACACCTCCCCAAATCCCGCGGTCGTATTTTTTCGGCCCAATCTTCAACGGCAATCACCAGTCAGACCAGCCAGCAGCTGGAGTGGCTTTCGGAAGTTTATTAACCGGGCCACGGAGAATGCGAAACTTTGTCAACGATATCAAGGACCCTACTCGGTTATAGTGAACCAGTGTTTTATGTGTTGGTGAATAAAAAAGAATTTAAGAACTAAAATTGTATCTTTTTATTATTCAAACTCCTAATAGGAACTTCGAAACAACAGGGTAAAAATCTTCCAATTGGAATAAATGGAAAATGGTTCAATGAATAAATGCTTTTAAATCTATATCTATATTACCTTTGAGCAAAGATAATAACTTTAAATCAAATGAAACTGGTTTTTGTATAAAAGCATTAATATTTTGAATCTAAGATTTTTCAAAAGAAAAAATCTTTGAAACAGAGGAAAATGCATTTGAACCAAAAGATTTTTTATTTAAACCAAAACCAAAGGAAAAAATCCTTTGTTTTTGCGGCACTTTCCTTTGAAATAAAAAATCTTTGATATAAGAACACACCCGAAGTTGTACACGTCCTGATAATAACTTGTCGCCAGTGAGTGTCGCCAGTAAATGTCGCCAGTGCTCATTGACGAAAACTCCGGTTTGGGGATTCAGCGACAATATTGAGGACCCCGACGATTTGTTCGAGAAAAAAACAGGTTACATATCTTGATACTTCGAGATTTTTGGTCTATATGACAATCATACACTCACTAGCGCCATCTATGATCGAACACTGGATTTAAGCGTATACGCTTCATCTATTTGTAACTTGTTTTATTAAGGGAATAACAAATTGATAGTTTGTTAGATTGTTTCCTGATGAATGTTGGAACTACTTTTGAAACACGAAATTCAGTCAGTTTTAAAAAGGCGATCATGAACAAACTAATCTTACCCAGTCGCATATGCCCACTCCAGCCGCGTTCGTTTTTCTCGATCTCCAGCAGGAAAACTTCGCCCGGCTGCAGCGGCTTCTCGCTGAAGGTCAGCGCATTGCCAAAACTGGCCTTCCGATAGGCGACGGTATTCTCCTCGAATAGGATAATGTTTTGACCGTGGTAGGGATGGAAACGAGACAACATTTTCCTCGGATAGACCACGGTCATACCTTCCATGTACTAATTGCACCCTCTTTTTCTATTTTTTTTTACCTGCTGAGAACTGCTTGCATCAATTAAAAGCTACGATGAAGTTTTAAAATCAAAATGGTCTTACCAGGCCAAACAGCACGGGGTATTGTTACTGGGCCACGGCTGTGGACTTTCAGGACGATGAAAGTTTCGTTATCTTCGTGGCAATCTTCACCTATCTCAGAGATCAGCGAAATGCATCCATAAAAAAAAATCTTTACTCAGGTGTCAATGTCCCTGACCTCAAAACATAAAGAAATGAAGTTTTCGTCACACCTCCCTTTACCAAACACTTTATTGCTCTTATAAAACACTTGATTAACGAAGCAAATTGTT
>NW_026598442.1:0-25000 GCF_029784155.1 Uranotaenia lowii | reverse complement strand
TGAAAAGCAGTATTTTCATAGCTTCCGGGACTGTCAACCAAGAAATTTACGCCTAACTGAGTATTTTTCCTGAATTTTATACTAATTAAACTTGAAAAAGAAATTTAATTTGATTTTTTAAATAAACGATTTCACCGATTTTCACGCGTTTTTCCTTGACCAAATTTTGTTAACGTTTCTGGTTAGAATCCTGCCAGGTTACCACTAAAAAGTTCGTTTAGCTGTCTATTACGAAATTTTTCGAAATAACTCCCCACAAGAAATCCAAATATTTTGCGCACGATTTGATCACCGCATTTTGTTTTTTCATTGTACCGGTGGGCAGCTTTTCTAGCTTGCAGAAATGAAGTCAGGCCTATTTATTATTAAAAGTCATCTAGACGAGCCAGTCAGAAAAGTTGGACTTTTTTATCACTTCCTCTATTCATATTTTCGGATTGACCATGAAAAAACCCTCACTTCATGGAAATAATCAACTTCTTTTTAATTCAAATTTTCGCTTTCTATTGGATCTCTAAGACTTTTTAAACAATTTATCATATAAATTTCGATTAAATGGTTGATATCTAGCTGTTTTTGGGTCTCCCACTCTGGATTTTTCTCGATTCTGCCCAAAAAATTTTTTCAATGATCTTCAGTATTGCACGCTATCCCAAAAACCACTTGACAGCTTCACTGAAAATTCCATCAATTTTCATCCAGGCATTCAAAAGTTATTCACAAAACAAAGTGTTGCGTTTGTTTTCGAATAAAAAGCTTGTTGCGTTTTGTGGATTTTGTGTAGAAAATCTGATAATAATTTGTTACGTAGGGGGAAAGGGAGATCGAAAATTTCGTTACGTAATATTTGAACAGACCCTTCTAAGAAATTCATGATATCTCTCTCGCGATAGCTTTCATAATGTCCTATGAAACAAAATGTAAACAAAGAGTTTTATTACAAAAAAATAGAAAAACTAACATAAACTAGCCGAAACTTATATTCATTTAGAATATTTGTAGCCTGAACAACATATTCTATATGTGAAATACAAATTTTACGATTGTTTTGATAACTTTTGCAGCAGTTTTCTGTTAATCCTCAAGATGTTTCAGATATGACGTAATGAAAGTTCATGCGAAATATTATGAAATCATGCTTCAAAAACAATAGAGATAACCTTAAAGCAATCAACTGTGTCATAATCATAATCTGTAGTATTAATATCATGGCGTGAATCTAAACTCTTCATCGCAAGATCGCTTGTTAGCTACCCCGAAACATTTTTTTGGTGAAATGATTTAATTTGAATTGTCAATGCTCATCAATCGTCTATTCTTTTAAAATAATTGGTATAAGTTTTCGTCTCGGAATACATGAAAAACTGTTCCCAGGGCAAATCACTTGGGGTTTTATTTTCAAAATTCCCTTTTGCTTATCCTGGGACCCTAAATAAAGTGCAGTTTATTTTGAATTCTTACATTCTTGATGCAGATTTTGTTTCATCTTCTTTAAGTTTTTTTTCCTTCTTTCAACGAACTTATTTCCTGTACCGTCGACCAAAATTTGAAATTGTACGGTAGTGTTGGTGGTGACAGATTTTCAAACGATTTGTGATGCCTTCTGTTAGCATCTC
The DNA here is from genome assembly GCF_029784155.1 of Uranotaenia lowii. Lineage (NCBI taxonomy): Eukaryota > Metazoa > Arthropoda > Insecta > Diptera > Culicidae > Uranotaenia > Uranotaenia lowii. The sequence goes on along the minus strand of NW_026598442.1, from coordinate 23,384 downwards.
TGATGGAACGCATATGGTGTATGTACTCGAAGGGGCAAAAAAACAAGCAGGATTGGAACGGACAAAAATGTTTTGCTCAACGCAGACAAGTGTTTCGGACGATGAGTAATAACTTCCCGATACAGGTAGACCGCCTTAGTCGAATCTTCATTCATAAGGTGAAGAAAACTAAACGAAAACGGGGGCATCAATTTTCTACCTGATACTAATAGATTAATTTTTGGTCAAAACTGCAAAGCCCCCAAAATCGAGTGATTATTTCTTTTGGTTAGATGCCCAGGTCACCATCAACTTTTTTTTAAAGGATTGAAAAACTTCCAGAAGATGAGGGCTTCTAAGGATTGAAAATTGAACTGACGAAAAAAAACTACACGACAAATGCCACCTAAAAGTAATTTATGTACTATGTTTTTCAAAGCAAAATAGCAAACAATGTCATGTTTAGTGCGCACAGAACCTGTCTGACTAATAAACGACTGACATCTAACATCCATAACGACCGCAGAGTGATATTTAGTATTCAACTGCTCTGTGCAAAGGACAACTAGGTATCTAACTTAAAAGTTCAACATTAGCAGCCCTCGTCTTTTCTAAGAACCATCTTGACTGAGAGTAACCATCTCGAGACCAGCTATCAATTGCGTATAAGCTTTTTACTTGCCAGATTATACTCAGAAAGGTCCTTGTGCTATCACGCTATGTTTTCCAAATCGAATAAAGCAAAATTCAAACAGAATCGAAATGTCGCAAGATATTATCGAAAAGGTTCATTAAACTGTATGGTAGATTGGGTGTTAGTCCTCTAGAACCCAAGTTTTTATTCCGCTGAAAAATTCTCAGAAGCTCAGTTTTATGACTACAAACAACTTTTGTTCTACGAAAAACTCAATAAATCCGGTTCAATTTTTGACAACTTTTATAAGAAATTGCATAAGCACAGGGACCAAGAAACTTGACTTTAGTACATTTTCGGTGGTAGTTTTCACACATTCCAACTGTTTTTTTTACCTTAATTTTGAAACATATTAAGACTGACTCATAGCTTTGTTTCAATATTACTTTTGTTTAAACTGTTCAATAAATAACTGAGATATTTCAACTTGTATGAAAAGTGAATATCGTGCATATTTTTTCGGATTGTTGTCGTTGTTTCCCGACCCCGCATTTAGGAGTTCATGTTTCTTCTTTTCTACCACTTAGGAAATAAAAATTTCTCAGAGAATTAATCCAGAATGGTGGCAACTCTTGGACCTAACTACCAATCATTTTTTTAGATTAAAAAACACATGGATCGAGGATTTCTGAGGCCACCATTCTGATTGATGATTTTCCGAAAAACAAAAATCCATTTTCAGTTTTCTCATGTTTTTAAGCTTCTCTTAACAGTAGCTTTTGACAATTGCTGCTCAAACAGTTTCCATTAGTATAGATTTTTAGAATAACATATTTTGAAACATGCTGCGCAAAAAGTAAGGAAAAATTATTGACAAATCGGACATCTACAATTCAAAATAGTGAAATTGTATTTCTTTTCGAATTTTAAAAATTCGTACATTTGTCAAAGGCGCCTATAGGTTTTGTTACATTTTCTAGTACGTAATAAAAGCCTAAAAATAATTTTAATGTAGGGAAATGAATCCAACTGTAAGTCAAAATTTCAGGGACTAGACTCTCTGGGTCACAGTTTAAAAATAATTTTAATTTTATTAGTGAATATCTCTTTCATACATACCTTCACTTTTGGCCTTGTCGTGATCCATGTTTGTTGTATCCCAAAATTGTCCAGTAATCCTTCTTATCCAAATAAAAATCGTCACTAGGCAGGTGCAAATCCTGCAATCACTAGCGCTGTTTGTACGTTTATCAAAATAAAACAAGCACTTCACTTGATAAAGGCTGAGCTTTTTCGTTGAATGTGACCTATGTATTTGAGTCGCACCAAATAAATTCCATTCCAAAAGCACGGAAATCTCGCGAAATTATCATCAACGGTAATCACTTGAGATTACATTTTTTTGACTTCAACTTTTTGCTTCCAAATTCTTGCGAAATGAAGCGTTACACAGAACTTCCTTCACCGATCAGGAGAGGATCGTTAAAGCACTCACACATTATTACAATTTTGGTCCAAACCAACACACGTGTCGGAAGTTCCCCACAAAAAAATACGAAGCCCTGTTCAAAGCAAACGAACGTTAACGAATCGAAGAGGATTCAATATCCCAAGGAGCTAGGTTAGGATTTAGGACATTTTTTCTATCTTTGAGTCCTTTCGTGTTTCAACTTCACTCAGCCCAATATGGTATCCAGCGTAATCCAAGCAGGCAGGCAGACGGATACTGCCATAAACTTTCAGCGCACCTCAAAATTAAAACAGGTAACGAATTTTTCCATCAGCACTGCATATACACACAGATGGCGGCATATCCCTCAATTAAACCGGAATAATTAGGAATCACTTTTACCTGGCCAACCAATGAAACCCGCTAAAAACTAGGCGCTGGGGCACGGAATAACATCCCCCAACATTTTTCCCAATCACAATCAGCCATTATCGAACGATTGATGCTGCGCGAATCGTTTAGAAGAAAAATAACCACTATTTACTCCCGAACTGAACGTTACAAACCGAATCGAATGAATGAACGGCAGACGAAAAGCCAGCCGACGGATCGAGAAAAATTTGAAAATCTGTCAAACGAACGGTTGCGTGTGTGAGTTGCGCCTGTTGCGTTTTTCGATCCGCGCTTCGCGCACAAAACACTCAGAAACGAAACAACCCAAAATTAAGAACGGCAAGGCATCAAAACAAAGTTCGTCTGACGTTCTTAATTTTGGGTTGCTGTCAACACCCCAAAAACAAAGTTCGCAGCTTGAACTGACTGCCCCAAAATTTTATCGTTCGGAAATTGTTTCGTTTGTTGTCGCCATGCTGTTTATATTTGTTGGAAGTCAATTGTGGTCAATTTTCTTCAAGGAAAATTTGGTGAAAAATCGTAAGTACTTCTTAAAACATAAATTATTAGTCATTTTATAAGTCATGTGTGATAATCAAAACACTATATTTTTATTTTTAGCACTATCAAATGAAAAAAAAAATCATTAACTTGGAGGAATATGGACTCACAAATTAAACGGGGAACCAATGAAAAGGTGAGATGACAGCAAGAAAGATTAACTTATTGAAAATAGATTTTTGACTATAGAGTTAATTTTAAAGTTTACTATTATCGTTTTAAATTATTTCCAAAATTTTATTACATTAATTATTGGAAATTGCCTTCTTTTACACTTCAAGATGTCCTCTGAATATTAATTTTTTTTGTTTTCTTTTTTTCATTACAGAGCTTGAATTGCGGCACCACGAGTATAATAAATAGCAACTGAATATAACACATCTAATTTAAAATTAATTTAAAAATAAAAAAACGTTACCAACACCGCTTTTGTTTTTTTAATTATTATATGTCCATTTTAAATGCTATGATAATAAAATTAATATCGTTTTCTCGTCAAAATGGCTTTCTCGATTTTGGGGTGTGCGAAAGAGCTCGATTCTCAAGTTTGGGAAAACACCTCCAAACTTATTTTCGTCGGGAGCCAGTTTCATCCGATTTTGCGGCATTTCAACTTAGTTTTGGGTTAGGATGGCCTAGAGTGAACAAAAGTTTTGACGTCGATGAGTGCGTTCAATGTTACTTGCACTGGAACAAATGGAGTAACAGAAATGAACTGAATTGAACGTTATTTTTATGCACGGAAAAATTGAGTTATTCATAAAATAAACCGTTACCGGAACTGTTTTCCGGAAACTGTATGAAATTTTATACAGATAAGAGAATCTTTGACTACCATGTGGAGTGTGGTTGGGATCAAGGTTTTTTGATACACTAGGTTCTCCGACTTTCACAGTAAGTAGGCGAGGAGTGAGCGGGGCTCTCAATGAGTTTGTTATTATTTTTTGCTCAGCTTTTCTGTGGTTTGTTGGTAAACAAACTTCATGAGTTCCGCATAGTTGCATAGCCTACATAGCCAAAACGGCTGAATCGGGAATTCGATATTCGGTAACACCTCCTGAATATATACACACCTTGGTTGGGATGAATTTAATACCACTCAAATTTTTGGTCAAATTTTCAGAAAAATTTAATGTTTTCAGCTTTCTACAAAAACACTACTTCAATTTAATTTTTTTAATATCAATAAAACATGCGCTTTGGGACAAAAAATAAACGTTTCCCTATTTTCATGGATCCATAAAACCGCGAAAATCGAAATAATTTTGATGCCAAATAACAGAAAATACAATGTATATAAATAACTATACAATGTATAAAACTAACAAAAACGAAAAAAATAAAAACAATTATGAATATTTTATTTGACTCATTTGAAATGACTGAAATGATGAAAATGAAAAAAAAACCAAAAAACTATTTGATAACAAATACGAGAAAAATTGTAAGATTTTCAAAAATTGAAAGAGATCAGGGCGACTAAACGCCGAGAATGTAACCAAAATGATAAAAAAAAACACCGAAAAAGAAATGACAGAAGTAACGAAAATGATAAAAATTTAAAAAAATACCAAAATGACAAAAACGACAAAAGTGAAAAAAAACGGAGAAAATGACTAAATAGACGAAATTGGGGAAAAAAAAAACAAAATTAAAAAATGGCTAGGCTGAAAACGTTATAAAAAATAAACAAAAATTGCAAAATGAAAGATTTAAACTATTAACCAAACTGTCAAAATTATCACAAATAAATGACACGAACAAATTGCAAAAATGTTAAAAATATCAAAAATTACACAATACCAAAAATAAATAAAATAGCGAAACGAAAAAATCATTCATCATTAGTTAAAATGACTAACATTTTAACAATTACGAAATGACCAAAAAGACGAAAATTACGAAAGTCAAATGATCAAATGAAAAAAAAAAATATTACAATATGAACCATATGAAAATACCAAACATCACAATGAAAAAACTGAAAAAAGTAAAAAAAAAAATCAAAAATGATTCAATAAAATTCGGAAAGCACAAAATAGTATAAAGTTTCTTGTGTTTTCGAGGTTGTTTGTACTTTGATCTGTTGTATCCTAAAAAGTTTTGATATTTCAAATCAAAACGCTTGTATAAAAGAGTTGGCAATAAATTAAGTTTATTTTCACACTACAGTATACAATCCTAGAAAACTAAATCACAAATTCAACTCCAAACAAATAGTAATGATATCATTTTGAGTAGTTGTATGCTTCGTAAATCGAAATCAATTCACATGAGTGTGTTAAGATTGTGCCTAGAGTTATGTATGCAATTATTGCTTAATCCATTCGTTGATAGTTGTTAAAGAGGCCTCGGGCGCAGTACAAAAATGGCGAAACCGCTGCAAAGAATATCCCACTGCCGAGCATGGGTCGATGAATAATCCATGCGACCGATGTAATGACGAGAGCCAGCGAAAAGGACACCGTCAGATTGGTGGACACCGGAAAGCTAGGGTCCGGCACAAACTGACGCAACACTCGACTCTGGCTGGTGATGTACTTCATGATGGATGCCGAACAGGTCGCCGATAGGAACAACATTATCCAACCCATTGCACGCCAGCCCCAAGTCATTATTCGTTTGGCGTGGTGTTCCAGCTTGAAGGTTTCCTGCAGCGAAAGCTCACCCGGATAGATGAGCAATACTTTTTTGGCATGGGTCGATTCGTAAGGAACGATTTTTCCGTTTTCTAGCTTTCCTACGACTGTGTGCTAAAATAATGAAGGTTTAAAATTGGTGATCATAATAAGACATGTTTTTTCTTACCAAAGATCCTTCCAACCCTGAGTAAGAAAATTGTATGCGAATGTCACCAATTTCCGGGTTCCAAATATCGTTGCAATGATAGTAGAGACCCGCATGTAACTTCACAGCAGGGTCTTCCGGTCTTGTATCAGAAGTGACTTCGATAAAATTCTTGAATCGTTCTTTTAGAGCTTCACCCAGTTCGTACTGACCAATATGGACCCTTTCCGAAACGTACACTTTCGTGTCCAGAGGTAGAGTGGTTGGGTTATGGTGGCCATTCCGGATGTAGAAACTCCGCGAATCCACCAGCTCATCACGCCAGTCTTTCGTATAGTAATAGGTTCGATCCCCCACCTGAACGCTTGAGACTGTCTCACCGTATCGGTTTTCGCTAAAACAAAATAAAGTCCTCATAAAGTTATTCTCATGATTGGAATCACTTATGGTTGAAAATTACACATATTCCTCGATCCATTGATACATTTGAACACGTCTCTTGAGCTTCACTGCCTGAACCTGGATATTATAGTCAGGTTCCGTCAGAGGTTCACCCGTAACCAAAGGACCACTCAAATGAATCAAACGTTCCTCGTAAGTTTTGTCGTATGGGCGTTCTGCGCTAACCGTGACGGCATCGTTTAGGGCCTCGTCCAGCGACAGTGTAGTGCTTATGGACCGTGACTAAAATCAAATAATCATGATTAAATTGTGAGGATTTAGCATTAAACTAGATTACCTCATTCCAGAAAAGAACGCTTGTGCCGGTTGTCAGCAGAATTGATCCAATCAACGTCGTCAGCCAGCAGGATTTTAAAGTTTCCACAAAATTCATTGTTGTCACTGTTACGATTGTAATTCTACAGTACCTAGCTAAACGATTCTAATTGTTGGTTGTAATTCTTTAAAAGCATTTTAATGCTAAGCGATCCTTAGCTTTTGGCACAAACATTTGAATTTTCACACCATGAAAAGCAAAACCACCCAACCCGCAAAGCTCGAATCAGCTGTTTTTGGCATTTGAGCGTTACACATTAGGGCACATTTAGCATAGGTTCAAACCTTTGTGCGTTACGTTATTTTGGCTCAATTAGCAAAGACAAACCCCAACACAGATTGAATGATGCCAATGTAACGCAAGCGTAAGCTTCCAGGATAAAGCTCAGAAGACCGCAAATATCCCTTTTTTAGAGAAAACTTTTCGATGATTGCTGTTTCCGTTAGATGCCTTTCAAATCATTATTTGAAAGGCATCTAACGGAAACAGGAATCATCAAAAAGTTTTCTCATTACATTACATTACATTGATTACATTACATTGATTTTAAATCAATGTAATTTTTTTCAATTTAAAAAACAACAAAAATTAAGGTTCGTATTTTGGACAAATTGAAGATTTTGAATTATGAACTCTACATTTTGAACTTTGATCTTCAAATTGAAAACTCAGAATTTGCATTATTATTTTCTTATTCATAATTCCTAACTTATATTTTAAAATTTATTTTTTGAAACTTATTGTTCAATTCATCCGAATTTGGAGTTCAGAATTCAGAGCTAAACTCTCATTTAAGAATTCAACCTGCACAAATTTGAGATCTGAATTAAAATGTAGATACAGAGTGTAAAATTCTGAAATAAAATTCAACAAGGGATGATAACTATGCTAAACGGTTTAAGAGAATTTTACTCGAGATTGACTTTGATTTTTTTTTTCAATACCATGATTAATAACACCAGGTTTTTTTTTTGGATAATATGTTTATTATTTCTTCTCGTTATTCACATTTTTTTTCTCTCTTCACATAGGTGTTTATTCAATTCTACCTAGTTTACTCTTCAACATAAGCAAAATGTTTTATTACTGAAATGATTTTTTTCGTTCTGTTTTTTATTTTTTATTTTTGCTCTTGTCCTAGTTCCTATAATACAACTTCCTAATTATTAGTTAGTGACCTTTTTTTTTTAATTTGTTTTTGTATCTGTTTTCTCTTTCGGTTGTTGTTTTTTTTGTTTCTGGTTTTTCCACCATAATTTGTTTGAATTTGTTCAGTATCATTTTTTTTGTTTAAATATATTATTCCTGTTTCTTTTCTGACGTATTTATCATATAAATACCTCTTCCTTTCTCCAACTATGCTCAATTTTTCAGCATTGAAGGTAAAACGATTAACTTTACGAGAATTATTCTGTATTCTTGTAGGATGGTACCCGAGCACAGTTTTTTTGTTTGTTTGTTTTCTGTAGGGAGTAGTATGATTGAGTTCATCCCCCCTTACCCTTACGATTGAGGTTTGTTTTGCGCGATCGAAGAATTACCAATCATCGATCGGAGAGCATGAATAGCACAGAAATTTGGACTGACATTTTCTTTTTTTGTAAAAAAATAAAGAGTTAACACCTAAACCTATGTTTAATGAAAAACGTATATCACTGGAAGCCTAAACTTGGATTCAGAATGCTATCAGTCACTCCCCCGAAAAGTTGGTGAAAGCAGTCGATCGCGCTGAACGTGGAGGGATGATGGCGCCTTGGTCTGTCATCGGGTATTACGTACTCCTTTTTTCGATTCTATGAGCAAGTAACACTTTGTCGATCGCTCGGTTTGGGGCAAAAGAAATATTGACTTTGAAATAACAATTTTTATAACAATAAATTATTTCTCTTTCATCGGATTTATCCAAGACTCTCGTGTTTGGGTGATCCCTAGAGGATTTTGTTTCCGTTTGATTTATTTCTTCTCTAATATATAGGTTGGATTTTACTTAACTTTCTCTCTGACTTTCCTTTCGCCAATCTCGTTCGTACACGATTTATTTTCAATTTTTTTTCCTTAACTCATCACAGATAGTTCAATCGCGAACATTTTTCTCTCTTTCTCGTAATTTTAGTTTCTGTTTTTTTTTTGTTACACCTCAAACTCACACCTATCCGTTACAAAACAATCCATTCGTTTTAACTTGCCTTAGTAGTTTTGCGTTTAGGGTAAAGATTACTTGCATGGCTTGAATCAAATTAATTCAATTCAAACGTTTAAAATCAAATGTGAGCGTTGACTTTTTGCTGGCAGACGAATGGGAAGGGACTGATTTTGTATTTTTAAACTTCAAAAGCCCCAACTTCAACTGTGTTAACATTGTGTGTTGAAAACGTCTTCCTGATCTTCGAATCGGTCTGAATTGTACAGGGTCTCTTTTGCTAAACACTCTCTCGATGCGGCTATTTAATTTTTTGGTAACCATCTTTTATTTAAGGGATTCAGTGAAGGCTGAATATCGGTCGTTCTTTTTGCATAATGAGTATTTTTGCAATCTTCGTTAGACAATTTCTCTCAAAAAATTCCGAATTTTTCTGCGTAAACTCAAAAGATATTTTTTTCGAAAGTAAAACTTGGTTTAGTAACCATTAAAACGGGTTTTAAACTGAGCGAAACAAAAATTTCTTAATACTTTTCAGTACTGCAACGACGACCTTCGACTTTTTTTGTAGCAACTTACGAGTTTCATCAGCCTTTCGAAGATCGTTTCTCTCATATTCTGTTCGTTTGTCCACAACACATAATCTGGTGGAATTCGACGAAAAATGGTATCAGTTAGGTTAGGGGTCAGATTTTTCCTCCAAAACGTGTGCTACGTACAACTACGCGCTCTTAGCTTAGCGATAACTATATACAGAATTTTGGAAATCAGTGGAAAATCCTCTATTAATTTAAAAGTTCTAACTACAATCTATGTATATATCTTCCTATTGGGGGAAAAGGGTTCGGGTTTTGTGCCCCGTAATCTAAGGATAGCTACAGCGTTAAGGTTGGTTTTAATGTTTCATTCGTTTAAGGAGGTTCGATACTTTAATTTGAAAATTGAAATCCCAAGTGTTTTTGTTTTCGTTTGTTTGTTGTTGTGTAGTTTTGTTTCTCATTTCAATAAGCAGTAGGTATAAGATCACGCTTTCTTGTGAGAGGTACACACGTCAATTTGATTATAAAATAAAGTAGAGTATACACAGTTCGTTTTTCAGACGTTGCAAACCTAACTAAGTATGTTTCAATTTAATTCATCATTCATTAAATATGGCGACTCGGTTTCGGGATGCTGTAAAAGCGATCTCTAACTTCTGACTTCCCCGGGGTTAGCATTACTCAAAGAAAAAAAAATCATGTTGAAATTACTCAAGGATACGACTTTACTGCGAATAGTAAACTTTAAATGAGATTAGACTTGTTTTGTTGGTAAAATTTGTACATATTCACGTTCTGCTGTTATTGTGTTTTGATTTTGGCAAAACGATTCGGTTTGAATTTACAAGTAGGGTGCGTGCGGTTGGGAAACGTGAATCGTACTACATGCAGAGGACAATTTCTGGAACCTGAACAGCTGCCAAGACGTACTTTTCGGGACATCCGAATCCTATGATAATTGTTGCATTTTTTCCAATCAACAGAAATAGAGCTGTACACATTCAGCACATGAAACAAAATTCATTTACAATGTAGTCTTTCGTTATTTTCCTCCTTCTTCTGGTTGTTTTTTCTTGTTTGTTGTTGGTTGACTCGTACGAATAGATTTGTTATTTCCTAGTATTCCTAAATAACTTTACAATTCTATTGGGGGTTTGACTTTCACGCGTTGTTCTCGCGATATTGTGTTCTTCAAGCACGCACAGGGGATTTTTCCCTCACAAATCAGCACACAAATTTACCGGCGATTCCAAGAAGGCAGGCATGCGTGAGTGTGTGGATTTGTGCGTCTTGTAGTCCTGAATTTAATTGTGATTACTATTGGTAGGTATCACTACGTTCATCGTGTGTGTGACTCGATTTGTTGCTGCCACTTGCCAGTTAGTGACTTCGACTGCTGCTGCTTAGAATGCTGAGGCAAAGAGCTGCCAGGGTAAGCACCACCACGTTGCAGGCCGAGATTCGAGGCGACAAACTGGGATTGACGGTCGGAGTGAAGTTACTGTCCCTCGCCACGTTGATTATTCCGGCGCCGTACGATTTCGACGATCCTGGACCTGTTTTTAAAGAAACATACATCAGTAAACATCCCTTGAAGAATACTTGATCCTGACTCATACCTTCACCTGATCCGGACCCATTTTCACCGTACTCATCCTCGGTTGAATCGTAATCGGGCTCGTAGTGATTGCCGGAACCCTCTGCCATATCCGAGAGCATCTTATCCGAATCGCTTCGGTACGCATTGCTTGATACCTGGAAAAAAGTCATAAAGAAAGACATATTTCAAAATCAGAAACCCTAGACACTTTCATAACTGTACTCACAGCTTTGGTGGCTGCATTCTTCAGGTTGATTAGTCGATCGATCAGCATCTGTAACCGGCTGTCCCGGGGGAACTGATCGGTGGTGGTCACGCTGCTGAACTGCACCTCCGGGTTGTACTTCTGGGAGGTCGTGGAGACCACTTCGTGGGTGTAGTCGCCGTAGTGGGTACCGGTCCAGCAGTCCTCGTCCCCACTGTGGTAGTCTTCGTCGTCGCAGAGTCTGTGGAAAGTAGACAAAAAATTAGGTTCATATTTCTTCTGTGAGAATTGGGTTTTCGGGAGAAAAAAAAAATCCATTTTTGATCATGTCGAAAATTGTTTTATAAGTTCTCATACTGTATTACTTGACGGTTTGAAGATTCTTTTCTCAAACAAACACCCAATAAGCTGAAGAGCTAGAGACTGTAGAAAGAAATTTCTGGAAGGATAATCACTATCGTGCAGGTGCACGTTCTCTCAGAACAAGCTCGATCATCTATACCAATCACGACGCAAAAGTCTGCCAAGAGAATCGAAACGTCCATTGAACGACCTAGTATATCTCCGTGAGTAATCCCTTTCAAACTACCATTAAAATTTTTTCTTTAATGCTTCAATGTTTTAACCCTACTATATTATTTATCAAATCGAATTTCCTTCGAAGACCTCTATACATTCATTCAGTCAGATGGGAATCGTAATTTCGTTCTGATGTCAGTGCCACTTTTGCGGCATCCCAGTGCCTTATTGTGTAGCTGAGAATTTTTTCTTCTAGATGAGCTATCAGCTGTTTCATTGGACATAAGTGAGGTGGTCGGATTTACCGGTTTTTTTCAAATCAGGTATTTCGATATTTGTAATTTATAAAACAGATAAAACCGGTATTTTTTAAAGCATATCGAATTCATGAAAAAGTTTCGTCCAATTGCAGTAGCAATGGTATAAAATGCTCAGAATTTTTAAGCAATAGATTTAGCAACATTTTCGATTGAAAAATATGGTATTGTGTCTTAAAATTATCCCTTTGTCATAAATCTGTCTTCATCTTCATGATTATCATGATATTTATCATCGTCATTTCATTATTATAATTTCGCTGTAAGGTTGCAGAAATTATAGAAGTTTCATATAAGTTTCAACGAATTTTTGTCCTGTACTCTGTACAAATACAGTATTTAGATTTAAGAACAGATTTTACAGATTTAGTAAAAGTTTTAGTCTTTCATGAAAATGATATACAAAATATATATATTTTGATATACAAAAAGATTTCACGTTAAAAAAAAAACTTAATTTGATAAGGCAAAACACAAAATGACTCACAGAATCACAGATTTTTCCAAAATACGAATAGGAATAAACATCTATTCCAAAGCCAGACAAAATTCAGCAATAAATATTGTTGTTTGGATCTGATCCATACGTTTTTTTTATAATAAAACTGTTGCAAATTCATTAAAAACTTTCTTTCTGCTTTGTCAGGCAAAAAAAAAACGCTTCAATAATGTTAAAAATAAAAACAACAGAGTTCCATCAATCACCTTGAAAATATTGATAGATAAATTTCCTACAAACATTTGAACATGTGTTTAACTGCTGACTCTGTTGAAACATTTAATGTTTTAAAACAAAGCAGGAAGTTTCAAACCAGTTTTCAAAATTTTTGATTTTAAATTTGTTAAAGCCCGGCCCCACTTAGAACGATTTTGATAAACTTGGTCTGTTAAAGTTAAATCATTTTTGCATCTTTTGACCAAATTTCAGTTTTTTAATGAAAAAATACAGTGATTATTGTGAAGCAATCTTAAATTTCTTGTAGCTGTATCTTTTCTTCAGTCATTGTACACTTGAACAGTCTTTAAATGTCGTGGAGCGTTAGTTCGATAACTGAACTGAAAGTTTCATGTATCTTCTAAGAAAGAGATGGCAGCTTGTCAATGCTCTTTTGAACGCCACTATAGCTTTAATCCTAAACGTTACATCAACAAGTTTTAGCAATCATCAAATCTCACATAAACCTTGCAGTAAGGTTTATTAAGCTTGGATTTTGAAGCTGATTGAACCAAATTAGAGTATTTGTACCCATACATATATATTTGGTAAAAAAATAGCTGTGTCAATTTTATTTCAATGCCGAAGAATAGGTTATGAAAAATTTACCGGAAATATCGGTCTCAATAGCCGGTATTGGAAAATGGACGGTTTGACCGGTTAGACCGCCCTAGATATAAGTTATTGAGTTTGTCAGCTAAACATTCTTGACCCAAAAGCACCAGAAGCAAAAACAACAGCTTTATGCAGTTGGCGGATGTAATGGAATTCGCCGAAATCTCATTTTGCTGCTAAACTATTATTTATTTTTTAATTTATTATTCACATAGTATTCTCACGATACTCATAACTTGATGAACATAATTCATACAATTGACTCTGTCTATGGCAACCGTTCTCCAATTTCTTGGACATTCCACATTGGCCAAATCACGTTCCACTTGGTCTCGTTCTTATCGGATTCGTAGCAAACACCTGTTTTGAAGGATAGTTCACCCTTCGCCTCCACACTCCGTTCTCCTGCATGTCGCCAAAGATGGTTCTTAACACTCGTGGCTCGAGCGTACAGTTCCTCCTCGACCAATATTAATGTTTCGTGCCCTTATAGAACAACCGGTCTTATAAGCTACATGTACAGGTTACACTTCCTGCAAGGGCTAAGTCTTCTTGATCGCAGTTGCTTGTGGAATCCAAAGTAGGCACGGCTTCCGCTGATCATTCGCCGGCGGATCTCACGGCTGGTGTCATTGTTTGCGGTCACCAGTGAGCCGAGATAAACAAACTCTTCGACTATCTCCAGCTCGCCTCTGTCGATCGTGACGTTGTTATTACTAGACAAGCGGGTTCGGTATACTTAGTCTTGGACGTAGTTTAATCATCAATCCAACCCTTCCTGCTTCGCGTTTCAGTTTACCATAGATCTCCTCCACCACCGCAGATGATCTGCAGACTATATCAATGTCGTCGGCAAAGCAGATAAATTGACTGGATCTGTTGAAAATCGTTCCCCGCATTTCGCCCACCGCTCGTCGAATAACACCTTCTAGCGCCACGTTGAACATCATGCAGGATAGACCATCACCTTGTCGAAGCCCCCTGCGCGATTCGAATGAACTCGACAATTCACCCGAGATCCGCACACAGCACTGCGTTCCATCCATCGTCGCCTTGATCAGTCTGATCAGCTTCCCGGAAAAGCCGTTCTCGTCCATGATTTTCCATAGCTCGTTACGGTCGATCGTGTCGTATGCGGCTTTGAAGTCGATGAATAGATGGTGCGTAGGGACTTAATGTTCATGGCATTTTTGTAGGATTTGACGTAATGTGAAGATCTGGTCCATCGTAGAACGTCCCTCCATGAAGCCGGCCTGATGACTTCTCACGAATCTGTTTGCTTGTGGCGTTAGGCCGCGGGTTGGAGTTCGGAACAGCAATTTGCAGGCGGCATCAACGACAGTGATCGCTTGATAGTTCTCACAGTCCAATTTGTCGCCCTTCTTGTAGATGGGACATATTACCCTCTCCTTCCACTCCTCCGGTAGCTGCTTTGTGTCCCAGATCCGGACCATCAACCGGTGTAGGCAATCGGCCAACTTGCCCGGGCCCATTTTGATGAGATCGGCTGCGATGCCATCCTTACCAGCCGATTTGTTGCTAAGGCTATGATCATTTAGTATCCGGGCAGTTACAAACGATTGTATTTTAAAAACTATTCATTTAATCGAAAAACTTTCTATGGAGAAAATGAAGGTGTTAATATGACATTGATTATAAATTTATAAAAAAATATATTTATCAATGATTTCAAGAAATAGTCTAACTTTTTCAAAAAAAATCTCTTTTTTATCTTTGCACACTTTTTTCAGTCATGTATTGATCCATTATTTTTACCACAGAAGCAAAACCTTTGCAAAATCATGATGTTTTACACAAACTCACCTGGAAAAAGCAATTGGAATCTGGTTGGAACCATTTCATTAGTAGGCATCTCGAAGAATTTGATCTCTTAAATCCGGTTTTAACATAAATTTCTTCGTCCATCAGGACACATCTGTCACATTGCGTAAAAACCGGTAGCAAATGTGGCAATCTAAGGAACTGTTCACTATTAGTTATTTACTAGGTGTCTACTAGTCGGAAAACACTTTTTGACTGACGGAAGTGGATTAATTGCATTATTTAAGGGGCCTGCATTCAGTTATCCCCAATAACCATAGACTTTTTACCATATTTAAGATCAAGGGTTCCATTCCAATGCTTGATTTGAACTTCGTGTGGATTTTAGAGTGGCTCCTTATACTTCTTAACGATTCGGTTCAAAAAAGAATCAGAAAAAAAACAACAGTTTATGAGTTTTCAAGTCAAAAATGAAGAGTTTCTGAGGCGCAAAATGCGCAAAAGGCGCAAATTTGTGCAAAATTATTTTTACAATGTCTTTTTGCATCGTAAATATCTAGAACACACATTAACTTAAAAATCTGACAAAAATAGGCAAGATAGTCCTTTTCATAATCAACACAACGCTGCAATTTGCATATCCGAGCTCTTATAACGTAGCTATCACCGAAATAAAGTGCCCGGATACTAAATGATCATAGCCTTATTCAGCTGGCGAATGGCTTTCTTCCATCGTTGGAAGTGGTTTCTCTTCATCGTTGGCTACGCTGGCGATGTAGCTTCCCCCACCGTCTTGGTCTCCTACATGTGCATAATTCAGGTGTTCATCGAAGTGCTGTTTCCACCTTTTGATCACCTTACGATTGTTCGTCAGGCTGCCCCCGTCCTTATCTCGACATGGAATCTTTTTCTCATGGATAATTCGGACTCGCTGCCTCGTTGGCTGTTGGTGATTTTCCAGGTTTCGACGGGTGCTTCTTTACACTATACGCCCGCCCGCGCGGCGTTCTCTTCGTCCAACACCCCTCTACACTCCTCGTCGAACGAGTCGTTCCGTCGAGTTCGTTCCATATGCTCGATGATTCTTCCGTAAAGCTTTTGATGGCTGTCTTGATGGTATCCCAACAGTTCCCAAGAGGGGCTTTGTTCAGGCGGGCGTCGGTTTCGTATGTTGATCCTTATACAGAGAGTTTGGTCTGACTCGATGTTGGTGCCTCGATAGGAGCTGACGTCGGTGATGTCCAGCAGTCTATCAAAACGTGGTCGATCTGTGATTGCGTTTGGTACGGTGATCTCTAGGTGTACTTGTGTGGGAGGCGGTGCTGGAAGAAGGCCATTCGTTTGGAGGCGGCGAAATCTACTGGTCTGAGGTTAGCTGGTGCGCACGGAACCTTCCAATTGTCGGTTTGAATTCCTCCTCCTGGCCGACCTGAGCGTTAAAATCGCCGATGAAGATCTTGATATCATGTTTTTGGCAGCGGTCGTATTCTCGTTTCAGCTGCGCGTGGAATTCCTCTTTGTCGTCACCGGTACTTCCGAGGTGAGAGCTGTGCATGTTGATGAGGCTAATGTTGAAGAACGTCTCAATCGTCACATTCGTGGGTCGATCGTCCACCATCCGATCATGCGATTTTGCATCTTTCGCATCACTATAAGACCAAGCCCACCAATGGTTGCTAAACCTCGATTCGAGTACATTCAGCAACATATCTATCAACCCATCATCGCACCAACAGTCGCTAACTTGATTCGAGAAATAGCATTCGAGCAGTAGGTTGTTACAGGATGCGTTAATGTAGCAACCCGGTAGCAACGCAGCCAGTCGTTGCTAGCGGAAAATAAACAAACACAAATACCAACCTGGATGGCAACAATGGGTGCGAAAATAAGTAAGTAGTTAAAAACGCAACCAATCAAAACATCTAAAATACCGATCGAAATAGCAACTTGCGGTGGGCTTGGTCTAAAAGCTGTTCCAAGCTCGTGTATGTTGCTGCAGCTCTGGTAGGTACGGTAGATCCAGGAACGTTCGTACCGCGGAGCTCTTGCAGCATACCTTCTGCAGCGCTACGATGTCGAATTTGCAGCCCTTTAATTCGTTGGAGAGCACGTGGGTACTGCCCACGAAATTTAAAGATCGGCTGATCCATGTGCCAAGTTTCCAATCGCCTAATTCCTTTTCGTCGCGTGGGTCTTTGTTCATTGTTCGTTGCTTGTTTTTTTTTTCGTAGTCACGGGCTCGCAAGGCCCGCAGCCAACTACACAATCTCGCAGGAGGACTGTCGTAATGTTGCTGTTTTGGGTCTGGAATACCACTAGGACGCTGTTGCGCTCCACAAATCTTCCCTGACATGGAGAACAGCCAGCCAGCACTACGAAAGGTTGACAATTGGAGTTGTAAGATAATAGGTGATATGGCCACTATCCGAAGGTTGGGTGTATGGGGTCTCGATTTTCGCCAGCTGCTAAACATCTGGACCGAAGCTTCGTTGGTTAGCAGCATTTTTTCTCAACTCTACGATCAACAAAGTCTTGGTAAGTCTTCCGAGTGACCCAGTCCCGGCGTATACTATGTAGGATTGCCGATGCCAATTCTTGTTGCTGTAGAATTTTTCTGTTGGCCTTTGCCGACCAACTGCTGGATATAAAGTGGCTCAATGGAGGAAATTCTAGCGTCGGCAAAGAAACCTCTGAAACGAAAAAATAATCAAGGCTCTTCGAAAACATTTCCATTAATAGAAATAATGAAGGTAGTTTGAGGAAGCTAGTTTCAAAGGTTTCAAAGAAGTTGAAAATAATATTTTCTGAAGCCAATCATTGAACCAAATCTTTTCTATCGAATCATTAAAGTTGATCAATATATAGTCCGGGCAACTAGGTATACAGATACGTAGATGATAAACTAATAATAGTAATGTCGCGAATGGTGTTGAAGAGCCCTTCTATCTGGAATACAAAGTTCAAAGCTTGAGTAAGCCAATTTACAGTTTAGATTAATTAAAGAACAAAAATGGGCTTCTATTAGAATTGTCTTCGAAACGATCCTAATGTTGCTGGACCGTAGTTCTATCGGTTGCATTTGAACATTTCAGTTTTATCAAGCATCTACCAGATATTTATTTATTTGGAAGATTGTGTTTTGAATTATCATTTTCCTTAATCATTGCTTCAACGATAAATATACCATCTGGATTTGATTTTGTAAAATTGATGTAAATCTTCCTCTAATACAGAAAAGAAATCTTAGTAATCAGCGCGCAGCTATTTCATCCCTGAAACATTCATCTATTTTATGAACTGCTCAACCTTGAACCTTGTGCGCGCATCATCAACCAATCTCATCTACAAAAACACCCCACACGGACAGTAATTTCCGAAGTAGGTATCTACCGACTGAATTCCGATCCTCAATCCTCCAAGACCAGATGCCGGTCGGTTGTCTAATTAAAATTCTCCGTTCAATTAATCAATCGTTAATGGATTGAAAATTGTGCGCAGAATTTACGCGCTGCTCATCATCTCCATGGCATGGCGTTTGCTTCTTCTCTGTTCCTTTCTTCTTCTCTTGGGGGGATTCGTAGCCCATCCAGCGATGATGAATGAGTGCACTTCAGTTTTTTTTTCAACCCACGACCGCCTGACTGCACACATGATGATAGCGATCATTGTGATATGTGGCAGTTATGACACAAAACGAATTGAAGAGAGCGAACACTCGAATGAGGTGTCGCACAATGGAATCCAAACGATCGGCTAATAACAATCATTATCATGCAAATAGATACCTACTCTTACATCAAGTAGAGTGGATTGAAGTGAAGTGGAGAGACCTTGCCCTGACAGCACCTCACCGCCCCATTGACTGGTTTGGGCCTCATCAAATCGACTGTCACCGGGAGGGTGTCCCCAGGAATGAGTGTTCTGACACTCAGGCGCACGCGCTAACCTTTGAAAATGTACCCCGGCATGCAGGCTGAACGAGACGCGCCTATTTGACCGAGCGATCTGATAGGAATCAAATCGTCGTCGTCATCGGATGCCTCGCCTCGCGGAAGATTTTGCAGCTCTGATCGAGACAGTTAGGTATCTTTACTTTACCGGCAGGATGCCGAAGAACAATGATTCAATTTATTTATGAGGTTAGAGGAGGTATGTAATCTGTTCGATCAGGATCTCTTCCCAAACGCCCACACTTGACTACATTTTTTGAATGCAAAAAACAACTACGAAGTTTGAGTTTACACAATTGATGTTTGATTAGGGTCGGATTTAATTGGGAGAGATTTTCTGGGGAACCCCTCAGAATATTGAGACTCGAAAAAAAATATGTCCCAAAAAAGTTGTTTCCCATTGAATTCTGTTGAGAACTGCTTTTTTATCTACTGAAGCATAAATTTCAGTAGTATACCTACAGAATATTCTAAAAAAAAAATGAGGATATTCGTAAATGATGATTTCTAGCATTATACACTGCCGGCCATAAGTTAGGAATCACCCTCTCAAAAATATGAGAATTTTATTTGGCCATATCTCAGCCATCTTATGACATATTGCATTTATTTTGATCCCATTGGAAATAGCTTGAGCTGTAAGTTTTTCAAAAACTGTTAGAAAATTACATAACATAACATTTCTTATTTCTTATTCATTCTTGCCATTTTTGTCATATTTGTCATTTTTGTTATTTTTGTCATTTTTTGTCATTTTACAATTTTTCTCATTTTTCTCATTTTTGTCATTATTGTCATTTTTCTTCTTTATCTGATTTTTTGTGATTTGAATGATTTCTCTTATTTTTCTCATTTTTCTCATATTTGTTGTTTTTCTCATTTTTCTTATTTTGCTCATTTTCTCATTTTTCTCATTTTTTTTCATTTTCCTCTAAATGACAAAAATGACAAAAATCACAAAAACCACAAAAATGACAAAAATGACAAAAATGACAAAAATGACAAAAATGACAAAAATGACAAAAATGACAAAAATGACAAAAATGACAAAAATGACAAAAATGACAAAAATGACAAAAATGACAAAAATGACAAAAATGACAAAAATGACAAAAATGACAAAAATGACAAAAATGACAAAAATGACAAAAATGACAAAAATGACAAAAATGACAAAAATGACAAAAATGACAAAAATGACAAAAATGACAAAAATGACAAAAATGACAAAAATGACAAAAATGACAAAAATGACAAAAATGACAAAAATTACAAAAATGACAAAAATGACAAAAATGACAAAAATGACAAAAATGACAAAAATGACAAAAATGACAAAAATTACAAAAATTACAAAAATGACAAAAATTACAAAAATTACAAAAATTACCAAAATTACCAAAATGACAAAAATGAAAAAAATCACAAAAAAAAACCAAAAATGACAAAAATGACAAAAATGACAAAAATTACAAAAATGACAAAAAATGACAAAAATGACAAAAATGACAAAAATGACAAAAATGACAAAAATGACAAAAATGACAAAAATGACAAAAATGACAAAAATGACAAAAATGACAAAAATGACAAAAATGACAAAAATGACAAAAATGACAAAAATGACAAAAATGACAAAAATGACAAAAATGACAAAAATGACAAAAATGACAAAAATGACAAAAATGACAAAAATGACAAAAATGACAAAAATGACAAAAATGACAAAAATGACAAAAATGACAAAAATGACAAAAATGACAAAAATGACAAAAATGACAAAAATGACAAAAATGACAAAAATGACAAAAATGACAAAAATGACAAAAATGACAAAAATGACAAAAATGACAAAAATGACAAAAATGACAAAAATGACAAAAATGACAAAAATGACAAAAATGACAAAAATGACAAAAATGACAAAAATGACAAAAATGACAAAAATGACAAAAATGACAAAAATGACAAAAATGACAAAAATGACAAAAATGACAAAAATGACAAAAATGACAAAAATGACAAAAATGACAAAAATGACAAAAATGACAAAAATGACAAAAATGACAAAAATGACAAAAATGACAAAAATGACAAAAATGACAAAAATGACAAAAATGACAAAAATGACAAAAATGACAAAAATAACAAAAATGACAAAAATGACAAAAATGACAAAAATGACAAAAATGACAAAAATGACAAAAATGACAAAAATGACAAAAATGACAAAAATGACAAAAATGACAAAAATGACAAAAATGACAAAAATGACAAAAATGACAAAAATGACAAAAATGACAAAAATGACAAAAATGACAAAAATGACAAAAATGACAAAAATGACAAAAATGACAAAAATGACAAAAATGACAAAAATGACAAAAATGACAAAAATGACAAAAATGACAAAAATGACAAAAATGACAAAAATGAGAAAAATGACAAAAATGAGAAAAATGACAAAAATGACAAAAATGACAAAAATGACAAAAATGACAAAAATGACAAAAATGACAAAAATGACAAAAATGACAAAAATTACAAAAATGACAAAAATGACAAAAATGACAAAAATGACAAAAATGACAAAAATGACAAAAATGACAAAAATGACAAAAATGACAAAAATGACAAAAATGACAAAAATGACAAAAATGACAAAAATGACAAAAATGACAAAAATGACAAAAATGACAAAAATGACAAAAATGACAAAAATGACAAAAATGACAAAAATGACAAAAATGACAAAAATGACAAAAATGACAAAAATGACAAAAATGACAAAAATGACAAAAATGACAAAAATGACAAAAATGACAAAAATGACAAAAATGACAAAAAATGACAAAAATGACAAAAATGACAAAAATGACAAAAATGAAAAAAATGAAAAAATGAAAAAAATGAAAAAAATGAAAAAAATGACAAAAATGACAAAAATGACAAAAATGACAAAAATGACAAAAATGACAAAAATGACAAAAATGACAAAAATGACAAAAATGACAAAAATGACAAAAATGACAAAAATGACAAAAATGACAAAAATGACAAAAATGACAAAAATGACAAAAATGACAAAAATGACAAAAATGACAAAAATGACAAAAATGACAAAAATGACAAAAATGACAAAAATGACAAAAATGACAAAAATGACAAAAATGACAAAAATGACAAAAATGACAAAAATGACAAAAATGACAAAAATGACAAAAATGACAAAAATGACAAAAATGACAAAAATGACAAAAATGACAAAAATGACAAAAATGACAAAAATGACAAAAATGACAAAAATGACAAAAATGACAAAAATGACAAAAATGACAAAAATGACAAAAATGACAAAAATGACAAAAATGACAAAAATGACAAAAATGACAAAAATGACAAAAATGACAAAAATGACAAAAATGACAAAAATGACAAAAATGACAAAAATGACAAAAATGACAAAAATGACAAAAATGACAAAAATGACAAAAATGACAAAAATGACAAAAATGACAAAAATGACAAAAATGACAAAAATGACAAAAATGACAAAAATGACAAAAATGACAAAAATGACAAAAATGGCAAAAATGACAAATATTAAAAAATGACAAAATGGAAATAAATACTAGAATGACAAAAATGACAAAGATGACAAAAGTGGAGACAAAAATGATTAAAACGGTAAATGGATAAATTTTGGCACAATTTAACCTATTATGGACTTAGACAAAACTTTTCATATGTGTTAAGAACATTTTCAAAATAAGCTGCGTATAGTTATCTCTACGGAAACAGAAATATATTAATACCTCTGTTTCCTTCGAGATAATTGTAGACAGTAAAAAAAAAATAATTCCATAAAAGTATATCGCCCAGATGCATTCAAGATTCCGTTTCAAATTCTTGGAATCTTTGCAGGTATCTTATCTCGCGTTGTTTCTATATAATATTTCTAACAGTAGGTGTGGCATCATTGTTTTCAGAAGATAAACGAATTCCTCTACCTTCCACCCAGAGATTAGCATCTTGTGGTGCCGAATTCAAACTTGCCAGCTAGCTAGATAGTCCAATTATCTAGCGGCAGACTCTACTCAGATCTACACCTAAACACTAACACAACAACCGGCTGCCATCATGGCATGGCACATGGCAGCAGCAGGAGCTTACAATTATACTGAATCAATGCAAGTGATTGTTGCCATCAGGTGAGTCGTTGGGTATTTATTCAAATGCGAGTGCTGAAAATTTGAGTCATTGCATTCCTCAATCATGATCAAACACACAAATGACCTTCCTTCAAATTTACGAATTACGCAACCGAAATCTACTTTGTTAGTTCGGGTACTCACGTCGAGGACAGTTGCAGAAACAGGTCCTTGTTTTTGTCGATGGTCATCTCGAACTGCAGCATCTC
>NW_026598441.1:0-26392 GCF_029784155.1 Uranotaenia lowii | reverse complement strand
CCAAACACACCACCACCTTTGCACTTCGCGGTATTTATTTTATTGGGGATCGCGTGTAGCTCAATTTTTGCGATTCACCCAATACCGACGGAAAAACACCGGAAAAGTGCACTTTTATCGTCCAAAAACACCGTTCACAATATCGCGGGGTTTTCTAGGATGTATCTTAAACAATCACGCGTAAGTACAACCTTCATATGCATAGGCAAAAACCGAAAAACATCGAAAAAATCAGAAAAATCTCGGAGTGCAAAAAAACCGTACATCTGTCTTTGCTAGGGCAACCAGAATGAAATCTTAAATCTGAATCTGAAATCTGAATCTGAAATCTGAAATCTGAATCGAAAATCGGAATCTGAAATCTGAATCTGAAATCTGAATCTGAAATCTGAATCTGAAATTTTGAATCGAATCCCTGTATTTCAGCCATTATAAAACATAAAAAAAATATCACTAAAACGCTCTTCAAACTTTCGGATAAATAAAGACTACAGCAGTGAATCACTTTATCAACTTTATTCCTCATTACAACTTTAATAGGCTTTGCAGGAATTTCGACCTCATAAAAACTAACGAATGTATTTTCTTTACTTCTTCAATCGCCACCTTGAACCTGTACCTGATCCCTTATTTTGAGAGCCATTTAACCATTTCTTAGCCATGTTTACCTAATACCCAACGTTCGAATCCCAGCATCTTGTTATTATTCGGTTTAGTTTTTAATGTTAGTTTTTTTATTATTGTTATAATTAGTGACTTTGTCCAACTGATTGCTTGATACAAGTAACAAATGGTTTGTTTTAATAAATAACACTTACTTCAACTAGCTTTAGTTTTACGAATGATGGTAACACTTAAGGTGTGAGCAACTTATTTACTGGTTTCCTGCTTTCACGACTGTTAAAATTTTTTTACAAAAGTTTGTTGACCTTTACATAGTTTTTCATAAAAGCCTGTTTAATTTATGTTTTTTTTTATTTTGTTTTTGGCATAGAAGAGACTTTTTTGAAAGGTTTTTTTTCTTGTAAGTTCGTCATTTCAGAAATAAGGTTGAATAAATGGAGAAAGCTAAATCATTTTTTTAAAAGAAACTCAATTAGAAGAAATGTTGCCAGTTTTCCTTCTACTGTTTGCGTAAGATATTAGTGAAAAAAAATATTGACATTCGTGACAGTTAATAATAACAATCGGGTCAGAGATATGTTGAGTGGGCATTATTTTTTTCAAAAAATACTTAATAATTGATTCAAAGTTTTTTTGTGCCGTGGACCGTCTTGAGAAGAAAAGCTTCAACATTTTTTGTTCGGTTTTCAATTCCGTAGAGTTAACTAACACACACGCACACCAACATAGAGGGCTGTATAGAGTCTAGCTTCACAGTATTAGTTTTTTTTTCTTCTTGACCTATGTAGTTTGGTTTTAGAATTTGTCACTTGGTCTTACTCTTAATGGAAAACATTCTTCTATTTTGTTCTTTAATGCTACTTCGAATTGTTTCTAACCGATATACATACTCTATCGTTATTCCACTACAGTTTCTGCTTTTTCAATTACTATAACTTAGCCGCGATTTCCATATAATTGATTCCTGTGAAATGTCTGTGTTTTTTTTGTGTTTGTTTACTTTCTCAAACTGTAAATATTACAATTAGGAATTTTTGAGTTCATTCCTGGCCGATTTTCTTTCAACGTTTTTCTAACTTTAATTGTATAATTTAGGTATAGATTTTAGGTAGTAACCTTTTCAAATCTCTAAATGCCTAAAGTTATGCTGTACGTAGTCAGCGCTTGTTCAAAACTTGATACTCTACTCTTGCCGGAAACTGTCCTTTAACCTACAACGAACGCATAAAACGTAGAGTCTGAGAGAGAGAAAGAGTCTTCGAACCACCTAATGTGTAAGACTTTTGTTTTCTTCCAATTGCCCTGTAGTGATGTTCACTGATTTTTTCTTGTATTTTTAAATTTTTTTTTTTCATTTATGCCTAATCTATGTTTAAACGGAAAACCAGTGAAAAAACGAGATTTTTACTTACTATTGCTATATTTTACTTTTTTCAATGCAAAATTTAATCCAGGTAAACTAACTCAGACGACCAACTTTTAGAGAACGATTAGACTTATGAACTGAATTGGGACTTCAAGCATAAAAAACATATAATACCTACCTAAAATTAATCATGCAATTGTATTTGGATCTGTAATGTTTATAGTTTAGTGTTTTATCTTTACAGTTGATTGAGAATTTATCAGCATTATAAATATTGAAGGTAAAACTATTGAAGGTAAGGAATTTCCCGTGACAACACTTAACGATCTTGTGAACTGTATTTAAATGCCTATTTAAAAAAAATGAAAAAAATCTTTCAAATATGAGATCTGTTTAAAAAGTATCGAGCACAAGTTAAGAATTTATCATTTTTACAAAATGGAAGGCTTAAGCCCGGGTTAACAAAATCGTACAAAGTTTGACTGATGAATGTTCTTAAAGATTTTTTTTCTAATATTAGGAGTATCCCAAGCAACCAAAAGTCCCATAAAACAGGAACAAAAAAGCTTACTCAACCTTATCATTAATATGAAGTACTAGCTGACCCGGTAAACTTCGTTTTACCTTTGAATAAATCGTAATAAATGTTTTATTTCATCTTCACGTCCTTAACTTCATCGTACTCGAGAATCGATTTTAAAGAAAATCGTAACAAAATTGTAAGGCTTGTGTCCATTTTAAAGTTGATTTTGTATGGGGACCCCTCTTCCATGAAAAGTCAGATTCTTGAAACTTTTACTTCATTCCGATCGACCGTTTGGCGTTTATACGTGGTGGTGTTACAAAGAAAACGCCTCCATTTTTATATATAAGATGTTCTATGCAACTCAAAATTTAAGTTCTTATTAAAGCATTCAAATTCCAAAACAAGCCTTAATGATCTTCTATCCAGTAGCCTTTTAATTCAGCTTCCAAGAAATCCTAAAATTAGCAAAAATTCATATCTCTATCTTAATTGCACCCTTGGCATCGGTTCATATCACACCTTCTCTTGATTATTTACTATGTTGTAGATGATGCCGCCATGATGCCACGCGCCGGATTCCAAACTCGACAAATTGCTCAATTGCTCCTTTCCTACATTTCCTACATATATCGTATCAGAAAGATCACTTATTACCGAATTACTTATTGAAAAAAAAAACTAGCCCGTATTGGAGATCGGACACCGACCTTCGTGGTGAGGATCGAATACGCTACCACAAGACCACGCCTAGAAGTTCTAACTGGAACTAAAATTCGAAGTGGTGATGTGATTTTGAAAGCATAAATCGTGTTCAGTGGATGTGCAATTTTGCGATCGTGCTTGCAATTTTGTATAATCATTTGAATTTTGTGAAAGTTGACGACCAAAGCAAACAAGCAAACGGATGAAAAAAAAATAATAAAGGTAGGTTTTGGAAAAACAACGTTGGACAGAAACCTCATTAACATTTTCCTTTCAAAAATAACAGGATTACTCTCCCCTACTAGGTTCAGATTAAAAAAACCCGCCTGATAATGACCCCGGCGATTTGCATGTGCATACTACGAGTATCAAGGAATGTTTACGGACAGAATTGTGGCCCGGCAATTTCAGCTGTAAACCCGGAAGAAAAAGGCGTCAAAGATCCTGAGGGAGGCATGGAGGCGGTGGCAGTTAGGAAAGTAGCGAGCGGGACAATGCCCGGTTGCGGTACCTACGAATATATATGTATTGAATTTCAATGTTAGTTATAATAAAAATCAGTTAAAATCATCAATTAATTTTATTTCTTCCTAGCGTCGTATTTCAATCACAATATTACACATAACATGCTACATAAAATGGTCCGCACAATCGTTTTATGATACAAATCGTACATGAGTACATCCCAACTCACATAAAATATCGTTGAAAGTGTCCATCAAATGCCAAATTGCATCTTATCGTACAAGCTTACAACACACATCTTATAAAATGTGACTTAAGTTGTCAATCGATGTTAAAATCTCTGAACATCGTATAAGACTGCAACACATCTCGCATAAAGGGTGACATAAATCGACATTCCATCGTCAGATTGCTTCGAGTCATACAAGAGTACAAAACATCTCGCATAAAGGGTGACTTAAATCGCCAATCTATCGACAGATTGCTTCAAGTCGTACAAGAGTTCGGCACACCTCGCATAAAGGGTGACTTAGATCGTCAATTCATCGTCAGATTGAACATGTATGTACGTACAGAAAACATGTACGTATATTGCCTCCACTTTTGGTAGATATATGCTTTTTTCTAACGTCATGTACGATGATTTGTGTCGACATAGATGTACGTATATCTTTTGATATACCTACCAAATTGTTGGCTGGGGGGGCACCAATACAGCGAGTTTTGCATAGAAGGGATTGGGGTACGAGAAATGATTTCTCGATTGTTCAACAGGGAGACTCTATTAATTTTATTTTTAATGATTTGGAAATGTAACCAAATTTGGCTTGGGAGGGGAATTTGATAGATCTGAAAAATAATGTTTATTCATATTGAATTTGTGTTTGTCTAAACTTAGGCAACGGGTAATGGATTCGAAATTGAACATCATATTCAACTGTTTTAATAAGAGTTAAATTACTAAATAAAATTTAGTAATTGGAAAAACGCATTCTATGACAAAGTTTCGCTACAATTTTTGAACCCGAATTGTAAGTTCTAATATTACAATAAAAAACCCAAATATGAATTTCAAATGCTAATATTATGAAACACAAGAGTTTTTTTTATCGTCGTATCCAGATTTATAATTTTATATCTACGTCACTTCTTTTTTCGATTTTTTTTAAAAAAATTCAGTCAAGATTTTTTTGGCTCAAATTTCCATATTCAAAACAAAATCATGAAACTGAATATTGAGTTTCAAATATTGATATGGATGCTTTTTTAATATATTTTTGATTTTTGATTGAAGTTTTGCTAGTTTTTTTTAACAAGCCTTTTCTAGATTTGAAAAAAAAATATTTTCGAATGGAACAGCTTCTGAACCCCTTCTTGATCCCCGCCCCCTCTTCCTAAGGCATATCTTGTCTTGTATAAAATATGAATGACTAAAGAAGCAAAAAAGAAAATCAAATAAAAAATTTACAAAAATGATAAAAATTATTAATATGAGAAAAATGTCAAGAAATTACACAAACTACAAAAAATACAAAGTAAGAACAATTTTGTGAAATTAATAATTTTACTAAAATAACAGCAGTTTGAAAAATTGAAAGTATAATAAAAATGACAAAAATTACTTTACACTCAATAATACTATTTGTGTACATAGAGTCCCAAGTAACAAATAGTATTATCGGGTGTCAGGTCCGCTTTAAAATTTTGTTATGAAACAATGATAAATATTATGAAAAATACTTAAAATCATCTTTAAAACACAAATAAGAGATTCCAGGTTTTCCAGAAAAGATGAAAAAAACCTTTTACAACCATAAAAATGTAAGGAGTGTATTCGAAAAAAAGGCAACACTTTTTTGTGAATAACTTTTGAATGTATTGAGGACATTGATGATTTTTTTTTTGATGGTCCCTTTGGCTCAATTGGGTCCTTCCTCCACCCCATACGCTTCTTTAGAAGTGGGAGGGACATTTTATCCTTTGGATACTTAAATTTTACATTTATTTTTTTATTCTGTACGACTTTTTCGTCTTACTCCCGCGTATGTCCATCACCGTACAATTTCATATCTGATTTTTTGCCAGATCTCCATCACTTTCGTATGATCCTTTTTAGGATAAGTCTGTTTATCAAAGAATCTGTTTTATGTGCTGTATTGCCAGTTTCTTAAAGGTGTTAATGTTCATACTGTCTTTGATGGTCGGCGGTAAGTTGTTGAACATTTTCAATCCGTTGTAGAAAAGAGAGCGTTTGCAATGAAGTCTTGTGGTCTTCTTGTATTGTATCTGTGTATGTCGATTCCTTACTGTAGGCCTTCCATCAAATAAGATGGTAACATTCCATTTTTCATTTTGTATATAAACACTAGCTGATCCCATACGAACTCCGTTTCGCTTTTGAACTTGGAATATGTCATGAACAGTTTGTATGAAAGTCAATTGCCGAAAATTTTCCAGATGCACTTCCGAATTCATTGTTTAGTAATAATTGCAAAAATATTGGACGATTACTTTTTCTGTCGTCTGGTACTCAATTTGAAATCAGGAATCAATTGACCGTCCAAAAAACCCCCGTGTATAATTTTGACTCGATCGTTGCATAACAACGCTCTTATTGCCAAAAAGTTAAACCCCTTCGGTGATAACATAACACTGTTTGATATCTGAAATTGATTGCCCTTCCCTCAAAACCCCCGTGTGCAAATTTTCAAAGTAATCTATTGCATAATTACTATGGACGACCCTTTCGTCGACCCCTGGCAAAACATTTGACATCTGAAATCGATTGCCCGTCCCCGAAACTTAACGTGTGCTAATTTTCATTACAATCCGATGTCAAATAACGACGATATTGCAAAAATAATAACGACAATATCGCATAAACAGTGAATAGTTAATATGGACGACCCCTTTAGTCGACCCCTGTTTTTAATTTGGATAAGTGAAATCAATTTTTTGTTCCTAATAACTCCTATGTGCAAATTTTCATCCCAATCCAATGTATAAAAACGTCAATATCACTAAGATATTGAAAATTTGATATGGACGACCCCTTTTGCCGGCCCCTTACACTGAATTTGATACCTCGAATCGATAGCACGTCACTCAAAACTATCGTGTATCGATTTTGAGCTGAATACGATGTATAATAACGTCAATATCGCATAAACAGCGGACATTAAATATGGACGACCCCTTTTTATGACCCCTTATATACACCTTGACACCTAAAATCGATTGCTCGTCTTTCAAAACACTCATGTGCAAATTTTCAATACGATCCGAGGAAAAGTAACGTCAATATCGCGAAAACAATATTTGTCTTGTATGGACGACCCCCTTTAGAAGGGGTCGTCCGAAAATCTGAAAACATTTTTCATCCTTCCTGGTCCTAATGAGCATCCATGCCAAATCTTAAGACGGCTGAGTCTATAGAGGACAAACAAACAAACAAACAAACAAACAAACAAACAAACAAACATACAGAAATTGCTTTTTATATATATATATATTAATGTTGGCACCGCTGGCCAGAGGTGCCAGGTGTCCTGATTTATCAGGATTTGTCCTGATTTTCGAGAGACCGTCCTGATTTTTCAAAAACTCTCAAATTGTCCTGATTTTTGAAATTTATCCTTAAAATGTCCTGATTTGTCCTGATTTTCATAAAAACTTCTTAAATTTGATCGAATTTGTAGTTAAACTATGAGAAAATCGAATAAATAGATTAGAAAATAGTTAAACTCATTTAACACATGGTAATTTTCGGTTCAGATGATATTCATATGATGTTTTGCGATATGAACTACCGGCCAGCCAACACGCTGCGTACTGATGTTGCATCAAGGCGTTTACAGCACCTGCATTGCGCCTTTATTTATGCAATCTAAGCAGAAATCTTTATTATTTTATGAATCAAGAGGTGAATCATCAGCAAATAGTTTAAGACGACCATATCGTAGGCAGTTTTTCACATCATTAATAAACAATATGAATAACAAGGGACCCAGAACACTTCCTTGTGGGACACCTAGATTATTTTCTCGAAATCGCGAATAGAATGAACCATATTTTGTTCTTTGCAATCGGTTATTTAAGTAGTGCTTAAACCATTTAAGAGCCGTTCCGGTGATACCTATTCTTTCCAATAGTTCTACCAGCTTAAGCCGATCAATTGTTTTGAAAGCTCTCTTGAAGTCCAGAAATACTGCAACTGTGTAACTGCCGTCTTCCATATTGATCTTCCAGTTTCGAAGTATAAAATTTACTGCAGACTCCGTTGAGTGCTGTTTTCTAAATCCAGATTGCTCGTCGATCAATATTTCTTCTGACTCAACAAAAAATAGAAATTGCTTTTTAACTGCCAGTTCAAGCACCTTTTCTTGTATTTCCAACATGTTTATCGGACGATATAACCTAGCATCTCTCGCATTTTTCTCTTTCTGAATAGGAATAACAGTCGAACACTGCCACGGTATTTTCCCTAATTGTAGACTGGTATTTATTATATGTCTCAACTGATTTGCTATTACCGGTAGAGAATCATTAAAAACATTCAAAGAAACATTGTCGATACCAGCAGTGGGTTTCATATTTTTCACGATTTCATAAAACTCTCCATTATTAATTGTTTCAAATGAACTTAAACTTCCACTATTGTAAATCACTTGATCTTAGTAGAAATTAGAACCATTTAATTTTTAACCGAAGCTACCTTACACTACATTATATGTATACATTATATACAACGAAGCACTCTTTTTCCAAATCAAAGCTTTTTTTGATGACGTTTTCTATTTCCTGAAGCATAACCTTCAAAATTACTCAAAATTCATAATTTTGTCAAAGTTACGACAATTTTGTCGCTTTTCCTCCTTCGGCACCAAAACAACATATTTAGATTTCAGTTTTATTCATTCAAACACTCACCTTTGTCAGATGATATTAAGATAATAAACAAATAAACATATATTTGACTTTTTATCACTCCAACACAGTTTCCGCGTAACGGCATGATTCCAGATCCAACCAAAACAGAGTATAAACTTTGCAGGATCTATTGAAGTGTTATGCAAGGGAGGAGGTCGCATTCGGAGGCAGTTTTCTTGGTATATTTAGCCATATATCGTGTCAATCGTTATGAAACACTAACCGATTCGCAGCTTCCACAGATCGTCAGCCTCCTCAATTACCGGCCATCAGATTTTTCATTTTTTGTCTCCTTGATCATCTCCGAAAAATACAGGCGATACTTGTCAAAGAAAAGTTTCTGGCTGAAACCCTGCTGGGTGCCCGCTAAAGAGTTTGTTTTGCTATCCATTACGAATTTCTTCAAAATATCTCCCCACTAGCGGTCCAAATATTTTGCGCACGATTTGACCACCGTATTTTGTTCATTTAACCGGTGGGCAGCATTTCTATCTTGTGGAAATGAAGTAAGGTCTACGAGCTATACGAACCATTCAATTAACCATTTTTATCACATCACATTCTAACCATTTTTATCACAAGCCAAAAAAATTTGTCAACTAGTTTCTGTACTAGACGCCATCTCAAAAACGACTTGATAGATCGCCACCAATTTTTTCACACGAACGCATTGCATTACTAAGTGGCTCCGCTGAAAATATCATCAAATTTTATTCATGACTTCAGAAGTTATTCACAAAACAAAGTGTTGCATTTTTTCAAACATTCCTTATAGTTGTTCTACTAAGAAATGATTCAAGATAAGAAGTTCATGTTGTAGAAAAAACTTCTTGATTAAATCCATTATTTACAGTAGCGGGTTCGGACATGTGTTCATTCAATTTCACTAATAAATGTATTAATGCAAATTTTCCAATAGTTTAAGATCTTATTTCTATGCTGCTCTAGAACGGGGGATTTTTTTAAACAGATCTCGTATTTACATACTCGAAACGTGAGCAGAAAAATCAAATAAATTCATGAAGATTCTGAGTCTGGGGCGTTGTCTCCTAAATAAAAAATAAAATCTCTTATAACGTTCAAAGCAGCTCAGAACAAACAATATTTGATCTACGGTATGTGTTTTAACAGGATTTTTTTTAAAATTTGGTTTTGGTTCATTGGATTTTCGGTCCTCGGAGGACACGCAAACTATTTAGTGTAGGGGTGCAAATTTGTTTTTTTTTCTGTTTCAATGTTTTTTCTAAGATTTCCATTTCTTTATCTTTCCTAAATCTGGACCAACCTTTATTTCCATAACAGTAATTGAACAGTTACCACTTTTTTGAAATGCTTCTTCCATGGTCCAGTTTTGAACGAAATTTTGAGAATCAAAGTACCCTATGAAAATTGGAAAACAGAAACTAATCAATAACACAGTGCAGTGATTATCACCGTAACGCTCACCTATCGCTGTACTAGATTCTTTTATGAGTACTGGAGGATGCGCCTGATTAAAGAATTGGGACCTGGACATTCTGCCGAAGGTCGTCAGACCGAAAGATGTTCGGCCTAAGGTTTTTTTGGTATTTTGTCCGAAAGGATTTAAAGCAGAATCTTCGTTAGGCCGAATTGACATTATGCCGAAAGGTCGTTAGGCGTAGTGGTGGTAAGGACGAATAGTCATTAAGCCGAACTGCCGTAAGGCCGAATGGATAAGTTGACGATTAGACATTTTTCATATACTTAAAGCTTAGTTCTTTTAGAAATGGGACAGTTACGAATGCCTGTATCTTAAAAACCAATCGTTTGAACGAAATACTTTCTATGAAGAAAATGAAGGTTATGTTATGATCTTTCATGAAAAAATTTGAGAAAAAATATTTACCGTTTTTTGTTTAAGACATTTCTACTTTATTCTTGGTATCTCCCATTGGCCGGCGCACACTTTTTTCAGTCATGGTATTGATCAGATTTTCCAACTTATACTTCGTGAAATCTATATTTTAGGTGGCTTCACCCTCCTTCTTCAATTTCTGATACTTTTCGGTCCAATACTTCTCTTTTAAAAGAAACTGGAAGCATTTTAGTGGATACAGTTGTTTCGAAATGAACAAGTTTAATTATATTTTTGATCACAATTTTGAACGTTTTTTTTTTGGTACCGGTTTAACAGATTAAGAGCTTTGGAACTATCGAAAAAATGGTTGTTTGAGGTTGTTTTGTTGTTGTTGGATTTCAATGAGTCATCACTAGGCAACACTTTCAGCTTATCGGAGAAAATTGTTTTGGACATTTCAGCGATCTACCCTTAGTTTTTCGTTTATTGAAAATTAAAAATGCTGGTATGAGACTTGATTTCCTTGATGACCCTTAACCGTTGTTGTCGATCATGTGCTTCACTCCAATGCTTGATTTGAACTTTGTAGACATTATTAACAGTGTTTGCAGACTTATCCACCACAAAAACTCAGTAATTCTTTGAATAATCAACGGTTTTGTCAGCTATCAATTTGATAATGACGAGTTTTAAAGGAAACTGTGCAAAATTATTTTTTTCTTTTTCTCTTGCATCGTACATATCTCAAAAACGCGTAAATTTTAAATTTTGAAAAAAATAGGTCGAATAGTACTTTTTACAGGCAACAAAATGCTGTCAAAATTTTTAATATCCAATTACTAGTTAACGAGCTATTAACAAATGAAAGTGTCCCATTTCTAAAAGAACTAAGCTTTATCTGTTTTTTTGGCCGAGGGTGCAGAGTCGTCGGGCCGAATGGTTTTGGATAAACGTCGAACAGCAACTGTTTGGCCAAATGGCCGTCCGGCCGAATATTCAGTCGGCCTAGCGACCAATCAGCCTAATATCAATCGGCATAGTGTCCATTTGGCCTGACATCCATTCGACGTGTCATTCAGACTAGCACCAGAGATTGACTAATCGGCTTGGCATTCTTTCAGCTTAGAGACCATTTGGCCTAACGACCCTTCGATCTTACGATTATTCGACCTTTTGACCATTTGACCAATATTTGACTTAAAAATTAGAAACTTCTAAAATAAGAAACTATTTGGTTGAGGTTAAGAAACTCTTCGTTTAAATTTTACCGAAGTTCACAAATAATTTTGAATCCTGATTTCCTTTTTTTTTCTAACTCCGCATTCTTAGATTTATGGTTATAGTTAACCCTCAATGAGGTTTTTGTTATACTGTTTTCAATTATTTTTTTTTTTATTAAGTTTCCTATTTTCGACAGTTGTAAAAGTGTGGATTGATACGATTTTTTTGGTTTCAGTTAAATCTTGCTTGTTTTTTTTTCCTTTTTTTGTTGTTCCTGTTAACTGTCTCTTAAAGGATAACTTCAGAACCAGTCGGAATAGATTTTAAAGTTAAACATACTACACTTAGATAATAAGTGCGCCTCGCTTGGCAGTACTCTTTGTGACCAGCACAAATTGCGTTTTATTTTTCGGGAAGGCCAAGGTTGATCTCAACGTACGCAGTTTAGCGTAGAGAACACACACACATACACCTTTCTTTCGTCTTGTTAAAGTATTTTCTACATCTCCTTAGTTGAAATGTTCTAAAATCTGAGCGTATTTTAATGAGACCATTCGTTTACTTTTGGATTTGACTCACAAATCGGGTAGGAATTTTCGTGTCCATTTTAAATTCCGTTGTTCTTTGCTGTAAAGTCTGTTTTAATGTAAGGATCTAGTAAGGGAAGTTTTGTGCGTTCGAGACTGTTTTTCTTTCAAACATTGACTGATTTAGCATACATATCTTCATTTTAAGCTGTAGATCAAAAGATCTACCAACGGATGTGGCGAAGATCTAGAACAACAGTACGTCTTCGTCCTCTGTGGAGAAAAAGAGAAAACAGGGAAAGAGAAATAGAAAAAAGAAGAATTGTGCATTTTTTTCTTTTTATAGCTTTTGAACCTTTGAGGGATGTTTTTGTTTCTAAATTACTAATGCCAATTGATGAAATGCACAAAACGTCATGGGAATGGAAACAGAGAAGTTTGCAAGTGAAATGAAGTGAGTATCATCTGTGAAGTTTCTTGAGTAAGATGAGTTTGTATTATATTCTGATTTGATGACTTTTGAAGTGAGCCAGTGATTTGTTAATCTATGGTTTTTTTTAAATTGACTTGTTTTGAGAAAATATTTAAAATGTATTCAAGAATTTACAAAATCTTGTTGGATTCCTCACGGTTCATGTCTGAAGTCATTTTGAGTATTTTTAATACATGAATGATATCGATAAAACAATGAACAACGTCCCGATACCTGTTTCTTGAAAAATAATTTTGGAAAATCTTGGCATCATGAGCTCAGATTCTGTCTACCTATCACTTCTAGTTTGTATGATATGGCGTATAACAGGACTACACTCGGCAAATACTTATTATAATATTCATAACATGCGTCTTGTGAACCGCTTTTTGGAGTGTAAAATTGTTTTTCAAAAAAGTCTTATGAAATTCTTTCAGGTTTGTTACCATGGAAAAGTTTCTAACCAAGATTTTCAAGATTCGTTGCGTAAATGTAAATGTCGAGAATTGAGTGTAGAGTGGGCGGACCTACCTTTGAGCCCCGAAAAAATATTCCCAGGTGACCCAAGTCTCTGAATGCCAGCAAAATACCCGACCTAACGCCATGCCGCCATTTTGTTCCCTCTATCACCAGGACTCCGTATTTTACCCTTTTCAAGTCCGGTAAGAGTCCCCAAAGCCGTTCTCCTGAGCGCCAATCCTGCCTTCCATCCGTGACGTGACTGGAGCCGTGAACGCCATCCAAGGGCGTTGCCAACTACCGTCATTATCCGTGGAAGTGTGAGGCCCGCTTACCATCCATCGAGATCGTCCGCTACAGCAGGCGGCACCCTGTACTTCGGAGTCATGAGGCAACGACAACACGCTGCGAGCACGAAGACGTTCGAACCCTCCAAACCCGCATAGAAGGC
Source organism: Uranotaenia lowii (assembly GCF_029784155.1). Taxonomy (NCBI): domain Eukaryota; kingdom Metazoa; phylum Arthropoda; class Insecta; order Diptera; family Culicidae; genus Uranotaenia; species Uranotaenia lowii. Next base: position 12,831 of record NW_026598441.1, on the reverse strand, counting down.
TCGATATGCAGCACAACGAGCTACTGTTTCTCCGGTACATCACAAGGAGGAGGTGCACGCAGAGTGAAAGTATCCGGAAGCAGACGACTGAGGCGGTGTTTACTGCTATCTGGGAAGATATATCGATCTGTCGACAAGCGCCAATATCACCAATTGAAGGGGGAATAAAGTGGGAGAGCCAAGCTCGAAACATAATTATTTAGCGTTTCCTTAAAGTTCTTGATTTTGAAAAGCCATCCCTGAGGCAAGAATTGGGGAAGTCTTAACAGTGCAGTGCTGGGTAGTGACTCAACCATAGTTCATGGGATAAAATCCACTGGATGGTCATCGGGACGAAGACAGTGAAATGTCGTCAGACCGGAGCCACTAAGATGTCGTTGGACCGTTTTAAAGGCTATATGCAAGGTTGTCGGACCGATGTCATGTAGAACACCGAGGCACTGGAAAATTGTCGGATTGGAAGACAAGAAAAGTAGTCCATCCGAAGACATGGCGGTCATCGAGCCGGAGTCATTCAAGTGTTCAAGTGTCTTCGGAACGTAACCACGGCAACATTATCGAACCGGAGTCATTGGGACGACGTGTCGCCGAGTCGGAGCCACCAGGAAGTTATCGAACCAGAGAGCTATACAATTTAATCGATCCGGAGTCACAGGACGATCTGTCCACTGGATATAGGTAAGGTCCTGGAGAAGGTGATTCAAAACCGACTTCAGAGATACACTGAAAGCGAGGGCGGACTCGGTAAAACAGTTTGGCTTCCGTCGAGATCGCAGCACTGTAGATGTAATCCGCTCGGTCATCGAGGTAGCGGACAGAGCCAGGCTAACCAATAGGAAAGGACTCCGCTTTTGCGCTGTGGTCCCTCTGGATGTGAAGAACGCCTTCAACAGTGTCAGTTGGACAGCGATTGCATCGTCGCTCATCCAAATGAGGATCCCGGCATATCTGTATAGGCTTGTGGAAAGTTACTTCCACAACCGCCAACTGCAGTATATGGAGTGTTCAACAGGCAGGGGTCAATACTTGGTCCGGTTCTGTGGAACATAACTTACCACGCTAAACTCGTAGGATTTGCGGATGATGTAGTCCTCTTGGCGAGAGGCTCCTCAACAGCGGAGGTTGAGCTACTGGCTACGGTAGCTATCCAGGCAGTGGAAAGCTGGATGCACTCCAAGTGCCTGCGTCTAGCCCACCACAAAACCGAGATGGTGCTAATCACCAACCTGATCTCACCCCAAACAGGTGCTATGCAGTTGGACCGTGCAATATCGTGTCCAAACGCGCAATCAAGTACCTTGGGATGATGATAGATGACAGGCTCAGCTTTACGAGCCCAAGTAGTAAAAGGAGGATCCTGGCAAGTGTGAACACATCAATCTTGCGGGTCGGAGCAGTGGCCTGGAGGCAGGCCTTGGGAAGAAACTGTAACCTGCAGCGACTTAGCAGCGTTCAGCGGCTGATGAACCTGCAGGTTATCAGCGAATATCGGACCATGTCGTCCGAAGCCGCCTGTGTAGTAGCTTGTGTCATGCCCATCTCGGTTTTGCTTGAGGAGGATGTCTATTGCTACGACCACAAAGACACGCCCAACGTACGATATTCTGCCAATGAGGACTCGATGTCCAACTGGCAGTAGCTGTGGGACAGCTCAGCCAGAAGAAGGTGGACCCATCGTCTGATCCCGCACATCGGGAGCTGGATCCGAAGAAGACACGGTGAAGTGGACTTCCATATGACGCAATTTCTGACTGGTCATAGATGCTTCATGAAGCACCACTACCGGTTTGGTCATGTGGCTTCGCCATATTGCGAAGATAGTGGTGACGAAGAGGAAACACCCGAACACCTGTGGGCCAGACACGACAGCAGACAACGTGGTGCAGAGGATGTGTATGGACTCCAATACTTGGCATGCGGTCAGCGATGGGATCACCAGGATCAAGACTGCCCTGCAGAGGAGCTGGAGTCAACGGCAGTCCGCGAATGATGTAAGACGACTCCATCGCCGGGGATCTTCGGAGTGCGTCCGGTCCCTTGATCGAAGTTACAAAGATTAGGCATCATCATCTGCGTAGTGGAGGTCATGGGTGCGCCGCGGACGTGTGTAGGGGAGTATCCGAGTAGTGCCGCTTCCTAAGGGGGAAACTGCGGGGATAAGATAATACCTTCCACGTAGCGGACCTCGTAGGAAGGGAGTAAATCACTGTCGGATGATACCCACGGATAGAGAGGTTCTCGATGCCGGGCGAGCCTATCGAGTCGGTGTAGGATGTCGTCAATGCCTAGAAACATCCGAGTCGTAGCGTTCAAAGTCCCGAATGTGTGCCGTGACAGGGCGAGTCCAAGACAAGCTGCTTCGATCTGGCACACAAAAGGCAAAGAAACCCGCGGGCCGAAAATCATAGAGTCTTCCTAATGCCTGCCAAAGGGATAAAAGAAATCCGAGCAACGTTTGAAGTAGACTGACCCTGTCGAGGGGGGGGGGGGGGGGCTGTCGAGTAGTGTGCGTCCGACCCCATGGTCTGAAGTTACAAAGATAAGGCAACATCTTCTGCGTCGCGGATTCCGTGGGTACGCCGCGTTCGTGCGTAGGATGCTCCAAGGGTTATTCCACGATCGGGGATACCCACGGGTAGAATGGCTCTCGACGCCTGGTAAGCCATTCAAGTCGGAGTGGAATGACGTCTTCGACAGGAATCAGCCGAGTAGTTGTATCAAGTCCCGCGCGTGTGCTGTGACAGGCACTAGTCTCTGATAAGCTGCTCTCGATCGGTACACGACGGACATAAAGGTGACAAATCTTGAATACTGGAGACTGGAGATCAAAGGTCGGGCCTCGAGTCGTCAGAGGCCTCGAGAGGTCGGGCCTCGATTCTTCTGGAGGAGAGGTTTGTGTGGCCAACCCGAGTCTTTACGATAAGAGGTTGGGTCTCGAGTCACAAGCGGAGAGATCAGACCTTTAATCAACAAGAGGAGAGGTATTAGTGGTATCCTCGAGCCATTATTAGGAGAGGTCAGATCTCTAGCCGTTAGAGCAGAGATCGGGCCTTGAGTCGTGCAGAGGAGAGGTTAACCTCGAGTCGTGCAGAGGAGAGGTCAACCTCGAGTCGATGCGAGGAGGCGTGGAATCTAGAGTCGTTATCATGAGTCTACCCATTGTACCCATGGATCCAGAGTAGCAAACTAAAACTGAAATACACTCCGTAAACCGGGATGTACCACCTGTAGTAATCAACTTAAAAAAAGAGCCACATGGAAGTCGTCAGACTGGAGTAATGGAAGGTCATCAGGTAGAACTCCCGGTGGCTTCTACGGACTGAAGAATCTGTTGGAAGCTCATCGAAATGGAGTCATCAGAGATTGTCGGACCGGAGATACAAATAATGGTCGGGCTAACGTCAAGATCCTGGATTCGAAGCCACCGGGAAGTTATTGGAACGGGAACCATGGAAAGTAGTCCAGTCAGGGCCATGGAGGTTGTCGAGCCGGAGCCACTCAGGAGTCATCAAAACAGGAACAATTCGAAGATCTTCGGAACGTAGGCACTGGAAGTATGCGAGTTGAAGTCATTGGGAGGTCGTCAAGTCGGAGTTGATGGAAAGTCATAGGGCCCTGAAATGGCATTTGACTGGAGCCACTAAGAGGTTTTCGGATCAAAACCATTAAAAGGCCATCAAGACTTAGCTATAGAAGCTATTCGATCCGGAGCCACGCAGGGAAGTGTTTGGACAGGAGTTATGGAAGGTCATTGTGAGTTTATCGGACAGGTGCCATCGGGAGTTCGTCGAATCAAGATTTTTTCGGAAGCTCATCGGGAGTGGAGCCATGAAGATCTTCGATCCGAACGTCGTCGGACCAGGAACAATTGGAAAATCGTTGAACTAGAGTTGCTGGGTAGTCGCCAGGCCGTAGTCTTTGACGGTCTTTGCGATCAAATTCACAGAAATGTCGTCGGCCTGGAAGGAACGCAGTTTTTAATTACATCACTTCCACATCTTGGGTTCAAACGAGGATTGTCACCATCCAGAATTTTGCTGGGAATCCTAAATTTAGTCCTTCGAGCCGGATACTGCACTATAATTAAACCCTCTACCAAAAAGAGGCGAATGAATTCAGAATTTAAGACCTCTATAAAATGAACAAAACAAACAAACAAACTCTCTACCGTTATGGCAACTGATGTATTTTTGAGACGTTAAGGAAATAATTTCGGGGTTTACCAAATTCCACTATTTGAACTCTTTACCAGGTTTTATCTTTATCCATTTTTTAGATTTTAAAAATTCAATCATTTATCTTCCGCGTGAAATTATTCGAAAAAAAAAAAAAGAGTTTCCGAAACGACCACCAGCAACAGAACTAAGTATAGAAAACAATATTTAAGTAAACAAGACTCAAGAAAATTTCACAATAACAGAGCAAACCAAACAACGAAACAAACAAGTTACTAGTTTGACGTAAAATAAAATTTTATTACTCATAATAGTAGGTATTAGGTTTCCATGTTCCTGCTACGTTGTATGAAGGGTAATAGTCGGTAAAGGCTTATTTCTTTTTTGGAAAATAACTTAGGTGTCGGGAGAATGTGTCAGCTTTCCTGTTTTGAGAAGGTATACATAGTATATAATATATATAAAATAAAATTATACATACATAAAAACCTATATACATAATTAATACCGATAACCGCAGTTCCGACATTTCGAAAATTTGTTTTTTAAAAATTTTGTTAACATAGCACGCCTAACTGTGGCTTTTCATAGTATTTGAAAAGAGAAATTCTAAGTAAGTAAACTCAACGTTGTTAACGAGTAATTTTTGCAAACGAACGAAAATAGATCTCTAGAAAAAAAAAATGGTTAAACTTGGAGCCGAGTCGACAACAAAACTCGACTCGATCCCTCAACTCGGTTAGTATCGGTGCTTGATAACGCATGAATTGACTGTTTAGATTAATCCCAGTTTTCAATTGTAACTTCGTTCTAGATAAATTCTGCCACCGCAATTAACTACTTACAACAGCTTTTGGATATCCTATAAATATTGGTTGATTGGGGAAGGGCTTGTTTAAAACTATCGAGGAGATTTCCAGTTACGCTCAACATTATCATGACTTCTTCCTAAAACAAATTCTTAATGCTGCATGCTTGTGTAAAAGTGGGGACAATGTTTGTGGGGTTGTGATTTAAAAAAAAAGGGGGGAAATGACTTAGAACTAGAGCATTGTGCTCTCGCACCCTCAGGAGGACGTGGACGACTGAGTCATGACTGAGTGATCTTTGTTGTGTTGTGGTTTACCTTTGGCCATTGCTGACGTTGTGGGCAGCATTCCGCTGCTGCCCTGGTTGCTGTGATTGCTATTGGTGGACAGGGCCGATAGGGTTCGCTGCTGGTACCCGAGACCGGGACTGCTAGCGGAGGAACTATCCGACGCCTGGTTGACGGCCACTAGCGAAAGTGCCATCGGGTGATGGGTGGGGCTTTGGGAGGGAGTACTGTTGGTGCTTTTCGCCTTCCGGAACCAGTTACCCAGTTTCCGGCGACCTAGCGAGTGGGAACCGAATTCCGGCCCATGCTGCTGCTGCTGTTGCAGTTGTTGCTGCTCTTTGACTTGCTTTCGAGATTTTTTAGGAAGCGTGTTACCTAACTGTTTACCACCTACTAAACTATTGACTGGAGATTCTTTCAATACACTGCTACTACTGCTAACCCTGGCACTCTGGGTCATATTGCCTAACATGTACTGCATGCTCTCGGCGAGTTCTGCCGATCGCTCATTGCTATTTTCGGTGTCCGTATTGCTGCAACCATCCTTTTCATCGTTGAACGGGAAGTACTCTCGATCCGAAAGGTTGTCTTCATCGGCACAGGCTCCATCAAGCTCCGACACGAACAGACTTTCTCCGCAGAATTGTCGCTCGGCCGAGAGCGTATTCAGGAACCGCAACTTGCTGCTACTGCTTCGGAAGCAAAAATCGAACCACTTATTCCGGGTGTCACAGTAGAGTCGGAGGGCGTTTTTCAACGTGACCCCAAACATTTTCCCATCCGGTAGGTTCAGAATCCGGCAGTTGTCCAGGAAGATTCGACCTTTGTAGATGTAGTTGGTCCGCTTGAGCAGATCCTTCTTGCAGTAGATCAGCTGCCGATCGAACAGGAACAGCGTGTAGGTGTTGTTCCACAGGTTTGGGGACATCCGGATGGCATCGGTTTGCAGGAACAGTCGGGTACTGTGCACGTTGATCGATGGGCCCTGGAAGTTCTCGAAGCGGGACTGAATCCGGGACAGATACTCGCTGTGACGCTTTCCTAGAGTTGAATGAAGGGGGGAGGAATTAGAAATGTGAAGTTTGGAGTATTGAGAAAAGTGGTACCTTCATTGACCATTTCCGTGACCCGGCGCATCGCCGTGAGGGCCAGTTCGAACACCTCCCGACAGTCCATGCTCTCCAGTTCGGATTTGGTACATTGGCGCAGGTTGATTAGGTGCAGAAGATCCTTTCGGGTGGGCGTGTGCTTGACTAGTTCGCTCAGGTGCAGCGGATAGCGACAGATTCGTTGAATCGGTGCCAGGAGATGCGCGGAAAGCGGTAGTTCCGGAAGGTTCTGGGCCACGCGACAGCTGTGAAGTTTTTGGGGACATTAAATTAAATGGAATTCTAAATGGTTTAAACCTCAACATACCTTTCTAAAATTGTACATGCATCTTTGTTGCTAGCATAGTTTTCCAACTCCATTAGGGCTCGCGGGTAGGAATTGCAGTACGATGAGTAGATCATGAAAGCCGATTGCTAGAAGAAAGGTTTAACGTGAGCATCGGGTTGTTGGAATTGTTCCTAAGAATTGACTTACGTATTCAAGAAACACTTCGCCTATCCGGTTGTTCGGAACCGCTATCCGTAGCGCATCGAGGAACGTCTGCTGAAACCGCCAAATTTTCTCAAGATTCGAAAAGATTATATTGACACTTTCGGCCGAAAAGACGTCCTCCCGTTCCTTGAGGGGTTTTATGTAACTGTAAGAAGTAGATTAAGATAAAAGGTTAAAGACTGTTACAGAGAGAAATTTGTCAACGTCTTACCCTAAGCACAGTGAATTGAGCAGTTTGACGTAGTTGATCTCCGTCTCAAGTAGTTCCTTGATCACGTTTTCCTTGGTCTGTTCCTGACTAGGGCTGGTGCCGGGAATCGGTGGCATCTCCGATGGCAGCGAGTCTTGCAACATATCACAGTTCTTCAGTTCTCCCAAGGCTTCGTCCTCCCGACTTCCGGCGGTTTTGCTGTTAATGATGATTATCTGCTTCGGTTTACTAAAGGTTGGCACCACCTTGACAAAGTCCATAGGAAACCATCCACACTCGGCATTCTGTACACGTTCTTCCTCATCCCGATCGGAAAGTATTGCTTCAGATTTGATCCGTCCCCACCACCAAGGACCGGGCTCTCGTTTCAAAACTTCTACCAGAGCTCCCTTCTCCAGGGCAAGTTCCTGGGGTCCAGCAGGTCGAAACGAAAACAACACCTCGGCGAATACTGGCTCATCCATCGGTCGATGAATGCCTGCTGTATCATGCCCCGGTAAATCATCCGAATCCGAATCGCTAAGATCGACATTCGACCGTCGAAGACCTTCGCCCTGAGCTGCTATATGATCCAGTCCTGAAGGTTGGCTAAGCGATTTGCCGCTTAGCCTTGATATGTTGGCTACATTCTCCTTGTTACTGCTGCCGCTGCCGTTGCTGTCTCTTCCCTTGAGCGACAGTTTGTGCTTCAACAATGTCGTGCTCGTTGTCGAAACCTTTGCCGAATTCGCCCGCCTTACCGAGGCATTTGAGTGAGGTGAAACCTTGGTGTCCTAAAAAAAATAATGCCTTTATAACTTCAATTCTGTTGACTTCGGAATCCGAAAAATTTCTTACCACAATATCAATTCCGTCGTGGACCAGCAGCGTTTCGTCGGCTTCCAGTTCGATCTGGATGCCGGAGTCGCCGCTGTTACACTTGTCCCTTCGATGCGACTTCGTTTTGCGGCGTTCTTTGCTTGAACGCCATACTAGGGGACCGAAGCGATGCTTTTCGACGCCCCCGCCGTCCAGGTTCATGGCCACTGTTGGAGTCGGTAGAGCGGGTTGTTGAAAGAGGGTTTGCTGTTGAAGCGTATTGCTTGCGCTGCCTATCGGTGGTGATGGATGTTGCTGTGGTGCTTGGACCGGAAACGATCCGGATGGTTTGTGTGGTTTCAGATGGGAGAAAGTCTTTTTGAACTTTTGCAGTACGCTTTCGGAAGCTGGAATGGATATGCATAAACCATCAGATTTACTACTGAAGATTGGAAGAGTTCTACCATAACATGAATTCTCTTCCAAGAATTTTAAAACTCTGATTTGCTTAACCTAATGATACATTCAAAGCTCAATATTAATATTTTACTGTAAGAAATCCCCAAAATGTAGAGTACTTACCCGAAGGATACTTGATTCTTGTAATTTTGAAGTTTTTTTCTCTGACAAGGAAAGTTTGAGAGAAAATAGATCGAGTTCATTTATTAATCAGAAGCCGAGTGAGTCCCAATTTAGCACTCCATAAAACGCAGGTTACAACTGCTGTTGAACTTCTACTGAATGTCATAGACTACAGCACTGATATTCGGTGGAAAACTTAAGTGGTTAGAGCTCGGTGCGTGATTGACGTACTTAGTCGTCACACTGTTACTTCATATTTGAAAGTATTTACAGTTGTCAAGGGGTGGAAACGAACGGGAAAAGTTTCCCGCGTGTTTCCGAAGTAGGAATTTGTTGCGATGTTGAGCCATCATGTTCTAATTATTTCAGCTGGTTATAGCAATCATCAAAGCGTTGTTGATTTCTTCGCATTCAACTTTAAATATAATAGACTCAACTACAAACTGATGATCGACTTTACGCAATCAACTATGAATATAATGGATTCAACTTTAATGGTATAGGGTAGATACTCTAGATTTCGACAGGAGCTAGTTTTCGACAAAATTTTAATGAAAGGCTTATCTTTCTGTTTGGTGACTTAAGCTATCTATCTTCATATTTTTCTATTTTTGCTCTCCCACTTTAGTATACCTTGAATATAAAAGTTCCTCTAAATAAGTTATTGAATAGTTGTAAATAAATAATTTAAAAGTTACATTTTAAATCACCTGTGAAATTCAATTCCAACGACCAAATAAAAATGATTTTGAATCACGAAAAACCCCCCTTTAATTTGATTAAAAGCAACATAAAAGGAATCAATGGAAAGGTTAAGGTTATGAGATCAATCTTTTCGGTAATTTATTGAATATTTTTGCTAACATTTAATGAAATTTCAACTGTTTTTAAACTGTCGAAAACTAGCGCAGAAAATTCTCCCAATAATCTATTTTTCGACACCCATCTTCTTCTGTATGTTTATACTGTTTCCATGGTGTAAAAAACGCCGTGAAGTAGACAAGCAATTCCAATACGCATATATTCTTATTGCTGAGCTAACAAAGGAGGTGGAAATATGCTTGTCGAAAACTAAAACTTTTTGTGTCGAAAACTAAAACTGAATGTCGAAAACTAGATCATCGAGGGGTTTTAGTAAAAGGCTAATAAAAATGTTGTTTTGAAACTTTTGATCAATAAAAAAGGTAGAGAATGAAGATAAAAATCTGATTCATATAACCAATCACATTTGAAATGAAAAACTTTAGTCAAATAGTTTATTCACATGGTTTTTCTGACAAATCAAGCCAAAACTGTCGAAATCTAGGTATTGTACCCTAATTGATTCAATTGTTGATATGATAAATTCAACTACAATTGTATGATTGATTTCAGTTATTCAACTATAAATACAACAGATTGAACTATACATTTCTGGTTGACCTCTAGCATTTAACTACAAATATGATAGATTCAACTGTAGTGGTATAATTGATTCAACTGCAAATATGATACATTGAACTGCAAATGTATGATAGATTGTGTGATACTTGAATACTATAGTGTTCATCCGGGTTCATCAGCAAAAATTAAAAAAAAACCTTAGTGTGAGAGCAGATCGTAGTTCTGTTTTTAGGGCTCAGCCGTTCCTTTACGTGATCCTGGCAGGTTCCCACAGGAAACTAGTATTGATAAGTCGGCGTATGATAGATTGATTTCATAATATTGAGTGATTTTTCTCCCCACAGATTAGTTAAGACGCACAACTTGCTGGGCAAATGTATCAAGATTAAACAGCGGAGGAACCAGGACGTGGATATCGAGATTGCCGGTCAGATTTTCTTGCATCGTGGCGGCTAGAACAAACTAGATGCAATATGCTGTAATAATAAATTAAAAGACAATAAAACGTAGCCTTTAAATAATTCTGAAATAAAAACATCTGAAGAAATGATAACTTCCAATATAAACAGAATTTTTTATTTACAATATTTATAGTTGACCTCATTGAATCAATCATAGAAATAAAATGTAATCTATCATATTTATAATTGAATCAATTATATTATTATGGTTGAATCTATCATATTTATAATCAAATGAATCATATGATTATAGTTGAATCTACTATAATTAATGTTGAATGTATGACATCAATCGTACATTATAGTTGAATCTATTATATTTATAGTTGAATGCACGGAATTATAAAGCAACCTTAGTTGAATGTATTATACATATATTGTTGAATGTACGAAATCTATCAGATCGTCTTTTATGTGTATTGTTGAAATTTTGATAATTATAGTTGGTCGAGAAGCGATCAGATATACGATTGAATATAAGTGGATTATTGTTGGAAATACTATATATTTTTTTCCGTGATCGGAACAAAATTTGCGATGTGACGTCCCAGTAGTACAACGTTCCAAGGCAAAAGGTAAGAAGAAACAGTAAAACCAAAGAGATGAAAAATGGAAAGGAGGAAAAAGAAATCTTTAAAGAAATAAACAAAAAGGAAAAAGAGGAAAAGGAATGAGGAATAAGAAATAAGGAGTAATAATGAATAAGGAGTAAGGAATAAGGAATAAGGAATAAGGAATAAGGAATAAGGAATAAGGAATAAGGAATAAGGAATAAGGAATAAGGAATAAGAAATAAGGAATAAGGAATAAGGAATAAGGAATAAGGAATAAGGAATAAGGAATAAGGAATAAGGAATAAGGAATAAGGAATAAGGAATAAGGAATAAGGAATAAGGAATAAGGAATAAGGAATAAGGAATAAGGAATAAGGAATAAGGAATAAGGAATAAGGAATAAGGAATAAGGAATAAGGAATAAGGAATAAGGAATAAGGAATAAGGAATAAGGAATAAGGAATAAGGAATAAGGAATAAGGAATAAGGAATAAGGAATAAGGAATAAGGAATAAGGAATAAGGAATAAGGAATAAGGAATAAGGAATAAGGAATAAGGAATAAGGAATAAGGAATAAGGAATAAGGAATAAGGAATAAGGAATAAGGAATAAGGAATAAGGAATAAGGAATAAGGAATAAGGAATAAGGAATAAGGAATAAGGAATAAGGAATAAGGAATAAGGAATAAGGAATAAGGAATAAGAAATAAGGAATAAGGAATAAGGAATAAGGAATAAGGAATAAGGAATAAGGAATAAGGAATAAGGAATAAGGAATAAGGAATAAGGAATAAGGAATAAGGAATAAGGAATAAGGAATAAGGAATAAGGAATAAGGAATAAGGAATAAGGAATAAGGAATAAGGAATAAGGAATAAGGAATAAGGAATAAGGAATAAGGAATAAGGAATAAGGAATAAGGAATGAGGAATAAGGAATAAGGAATAAGGAATAAGGAATAAGGAATAAGGAATAGGGAATAGGGAATAAGGAATAAGGAATACGGAATAAGGAATAAGGAATAAGGAATGTTGAATAGGGAATAAGGAATAAGGAATACGGAATAAGGAATAAGGAATAAGGAATAAGGAATAAGGAATAAGGAATAAGGAATAAGGAATAAGGAATAAGGAATAAGAAATAAGGAATAAGGAATAAGGAATAATTGGCATCCACCTAATGAAATTAAGGCACTGTTAGCGTTTTGTGATTGAAAAATATGTCCATGAATTCTCCACCACCAGGAATCAAACTCGAGTCCTTTGATTATCACTCCCACACTTTACCAATAGGCCAAATCATCAGATCAAACTAGTTAAGCTGTAGCTCTATAATTCAGTTGACTTCATTGAGTTGAATTCGCTGCTAGATTCTACGACAGAAAACGCTCATCGTGCCCCGATTAATGGTGCTTATACTGCCCCAGGGAAGGTTCTCATTATGCCCCTACAGTGGCTGATTTTCAGCTTTCAGCAAAAAAAATAAAATGCATTTTTAAATGTTTTTATCTGCTTTTTCATGTTTCAGCCATTTAGGAAATAGATTATTTTAGTGTCTGAACACGAAACAATGATGTAACTCACATATCATAACTGTTTTCTATGGTTAAATAAGCGTAGTTCTTAAGGTGGCCTTTATGCCCTTGAATCCCCTTCTAGTGCTAGCAATTAATAGGTACTAGTGCTTATACACGTCCAACATTAATTATCACAATCCTCATTCAAAGACCTTTTATCCGATACGTCGCGAGATTAACAGTGAATTATTTTGCATTAATATTAGTGCCAGTAACATTTACTCGCTCGTAGTAATACACCTCTAACTTTGATTTTCACAATCTTCGAGTCGAACCCAATAGTTCGCTGAATAGACAATTTTTTTTTCGAAATTTAAACTGCCCGAAACGAGTTGATCCAGAACGTTCATAAATTGGAGTAAATTTACCCAAAGAATATTAATCACTGTTTG
>NW_026598440.1:0-26428 GCF_029784155.1 Uranotaenia lowii | reverse complement strand
GTGAAGAGGGGGGGGGGGGTTACAGTTGCAAATAAGACTTGTATTTTGTACGTTTATATATTTGTAGGGTTGTAATTCGAAAAAGTTTAAATTACAGAAAAAAAGTGCGAAATTTCAAGAAATTTTTTCAAAACACTTATATTGATATCCTTTTATTAATCAACTACACATCTTAGATGTTCATTGCGAAAAAGTGTTGAAAAAAGATAATTTTCATAATTTTTACAATTGGTATTTTAAAAATTATTACTTTAAGAATTCTTTAAAGAGTTTGTCGATATAAATGTCATTTCACAAATGAAAATTAAAGACACATTTTTGTAGAAGAATATAAAAAAAAATCTTCAAGTTATCCACAATATTTTTACTGGTCATCTTCATATCTGCGAAAGACCCTCACCAAAATTTTAATGACTCTCATTTTGCTACAATTCCTAAACAATTATTTGAGAAAAGTGTTCGTTTATAACTGCTCTGAATTAAAAACTGAATATTTAATTATTTTTCTGAATCGTTGTTCGAAAGTATCGATTTATTATTAATTTTTGTTCCAATTCTTTAATTTTTAAATATAAATTTAATTCTAAATAACCAAAATCATATTCTAAGGTATGAAGCTTTTGGAACTTCATTTTTATTTGTTTTTCTTAAATTTCAAGCTCTCATACTAGATTTTTTTTTGTAACTGAATCCAAAGAAATACTAAGTAATTTGCAACGAATAATTTATGAAAAAAGTGAAAAGTAGTATTTTTTTCTTCATGCTCTCAATATTTCCAAATGTTTGAATAAAATGAAAGAATATTGAATAAAGAGTTAATTTCCTAAATTTAATACTATTTCAATATTTCAGTGAAAAGTCATAATCAATTGCAATTGAAATAACAAAAATTTCAGATTCAGAGTGGATTTGTAACCTAAATTATTAAGCTAGATTTCTACTCAAACTTTTAACTATTATTGAATAGATGAGTTTAAAACAGTATCGATGATATAATTGGTGTGATTCCTGATATCCAGCCGTGTTGGTCAAAAATTAGAAAAATGTGTTCCGAATGTTCAACTTGAGCGATTGCCTTGTTTCCGAGAAAATAGTCGGGGATGACGGAATAGTTTTATCTCACCTGGGAAAAATTAAAACATAGGCAAGTTTTTAGAGCCTATGCTTTGAAAGCTGAATTTTGAAATAAATTTCTGAACTCGATTTGTTATTAGATTTTATCCAACACCTCTCGACACCAAATGTAAAAGTATGTAAATTAAAATTCTAAAAATCTGAAAAATTACCAAATTATGAAGAATCGTTTTATATCAATAAATGAAAATCGATCATTTTTGCTACGTCGAGGCAAATGCAATCAAAGCTTGTTTTTTTTTTCAAAAACGTTCCAAAATGAGAAATTATTTTTAAAAAAATTCTAAAATTTAAATGTATCTTTTTTATTTAAATTGTCTAGTCAGTTTCAGTATCTTTAATTAAGCAAAAAATATGGGCTTTGGAGATGCATTCTTTAAAAATGGGAGCTTGAAATGAAAAATAAACCAAGAAATGGAAATGTATTATAAGATGAAAGCAACAAAAAGCGAATCTGTTCAAGTGGACGGAGAGGGAGTAGGGGGTTAAAATCTATTTTTATTTTTGTCCACGTGGTAGCTGAACGGCCGCAAACGCAGTTTAACACTTAGAGGCTCAAGTCTTTTTTACTTCTAAAAAGGATCGAGTTATGCTGATCCATCAAACATGGAGCCAAACCGATCTGCTTTTACTTGTAAGATAACAAAGTTATGGGCGAAACAGGTTTGCAGGTATTTATTGAACATACCGACTATTTGGTGAACATTTAAAAAAATTATCAAACTATAGCCTAAATTTTAACGGTTAGTCTGAAAAAACATTTTCACTAAATATCCAAAAAGCGAAAAAAAAACTCATGAGCATTAAAGATAACTTATCAGATAAGCGAAACGTTGTTTGATGACAGAGATACACACGAAATTAAATTGCATGTTTCGCATGATCCCAAACTTTTTGCCGATGCACCATACTGAGGGGTGAGCCCAAACTTATGATCGATAACTTAAGTAGCTAAAAAATGTGTTTTGATTTTTATTCAAATGCAACTCGAATTTACAAATTCGGTCCACCCAACCCTGAACTGATCCCTGAACATATACATTCTGCCAAAAACATACGATGAAGGTTTTGCTCATAGACTTTAGAATGAGATCAAAAGAAATGCAATATGTCATAAGATGAGTGAGATAAATATGGCCAAACAAATTATCTTTATTTTGAGGGGGTGATCCCAAACTTATGGCCGGCAGCGTATCTGGTCAGCAAATTCGAATTCAACGCTGTAAGTACCTCATCAAAAGTTATTTGGTGAAATTCGGTCCAGGGAATTGCAAGTTACAGCTCTTTTAGTTTGGCGGACCAACTTTTTTCAGTCTTGAGCCTTTAAGTGATTAATATATTCTTTTATTTAATAGACACCCCCACGGAGTGGAAAATTTTGAAAATTTATAAGTACTTCTTCTTGGAAAATTGATAAGATTTTGTAGAAATTCCAGCATTTGCGAGTATTTTTTAACGGTATTTTGCCGCTTGGGGGTATTTTGCCTGCTTCCGACACACGTCAGTCAATGTTAGTGTGTTCTACCGACGCTCTGGAAAGATTTTCAAAGTTATGAAACTTGAAAGCAGCTCGAAATTTGTTTGTTTACTCACGGGTTTGACGATAAATGATCCTTAATTAATATAAACAACAAGAATGTTTGCCATAGTAAAATTATCATACGCACTGATGTTTTTGAGTTAAATATGTTTTGTTCTCAAAAGTATCGTAAGGGTAGTATTTTGTTGATATGAATTGGTGCCACAATGTCTAAAATACTATGCGAACACTAGTTGTAATAGAAATTATGATGAAGTTATCATGACCATAGTATTTTCGTAGAATTGGTCACTCTATCAGTTTCTTCATTATAAATTCATCACTATAGGTTTAAATTAAGTGTAATTAAACAAAATGGATTTTTTTTTCATCTAATTTCTTGATTTATAAATATATTGAGCTATAAATCTTTGAAAAAAAATTCTATGAACTTTTCAAATTACCAGCTGTGGTCTGTAAAAACCAGAATTTTTATTATTTCAATATTAGCTCTGAATCTATCTGCATTATCATATCAATCGAAATCAACCGACAAAAACAAAAAACTCCTGAATGACCAACCCTGCTACGTATCTGATAGCGAGGAGAATACAAATTCACCGACCAGCGCCGTAGTCCAAAAGGCCATTTCATCAGATAGGTCGACTTACTTCGGTCTGCTGGAGCTTGAGGATCTTCTGTAAACATCCATCGACATATCCTCTCTGCAAAATACATATCAATGACCTCCACAACTAACACCGTGGACAATTCCATACGATCAAACAGAGAGGACTTCAATCATGCCAAATTTACCGACAATGACGAAAATAACAACACACCAACAACGAATGAAGAAACCGCCTCGGGTAGCCGGGGCCCGGCCGGTGCGGAAGTCTCTGGAGGACCGAAACTGGCAGACCAGCCCCGACACCGGATGGCAAACAGCGAGACGGACAAGCGGGTTTTATCCCCGGATTCCTCGCAGGACAACGTGGGAATCATGATGCATAGCGAGACGGACAAACGGGTTATTACCCCGTATTCTTCGCAGGACGACGTGGGAACCAAAAACTCGGACGCAGCCTCGAACAGACGGGGACCAGGGAATACCCCCCGGCGTCCGGTGTCAATTGCCGGCAACGAAAAACTCAAAGCACCTTCTCGACGATCCGCAAGGATAGCGCACGGAATATCTCCTCTCCGGAAACAATACGAAACACCATACCAACGAAAGCCAGATCTAGCGCTCTAAAGTACGACTTGTGGAGGGCACAGATTGACAATATGCACATGTCTGGTCCTTTTCGAGAATCGTCTTCTTTCTCTACGGCCCTTCAGTCAATGCCTGTAGCGGGGCCCTCGCGAACTACTGCTATTTGTAAAGCTCTGTATGGGATCACCAATCAACTTTACAAGAGCAATCTGTTACCGGACCATCGGGTTCCTGGACAAAACCGAACCGGACCGGTCGAACGAGGAGTGCTGCCTCTAACTGAGGCTAACTGTCTCCTCATCGAAACTATCGGCCAGGTGCTCCCACCTGTGTCCGGGATCCACTGGTGCGGAGCTAGGGGCAGGAACTTACCGAAAACTAGAACAGATCTAACTTAGCTTAGCTTAGCTTAGTTGACTACTCATATCCACCTTAAATCATTGAACTTGAAGAGCTTAGATATGATCATTCATTTGAAACTCCAGATAACATTTTACATTAGACTTTGTTCAACTTACGCACTTCAAATTCCTTGATCGCTGGCGTGGCTAAGCAGAACAAGTTCTTCCTCGCCAATGGCTGCTACTCCGTGATTGATCGAGGCCATCAGCTTTGTGCAAGGGCCAACAGAATGGTGCTTGGGATTAGCATTTCATTCACAATGCACAAAATTCATGCTCTTCCTTTGAAAATGAACAATAACGGCGCCGGCCACGTCCTAGTAGTCAATGAGGAATCAAGGAAGCATTGTTTGTTGGATACTTTCTAGGATCAATCAACAAATTGTCCCTAAATATTCCAAAGACTAATTTTGAAAAATTCAGAAAAAAGGTAAGTCAATATTACCAACTATGGAAACCGTCTATACGTCTGCGAATCTATATTTAAATATCCAAGGAAAGGGTTTTGTTAGTAGGGGAAAGGTTGTAGATCAGGATCCATTTTGGTGAATGGGGCGATCTAATTTTCCTACACCTCCTATGCTCCTAGATTTTTCTTAATGAAACTCCTATTTCTATCTTTGAGGCAGTGATAAAAAGTCTAAAAGTAAAGTAAAAAATGTGTTTAATTTTTTTTTCAACTAACTTGTTTTCCTTAGTCTTGTTCCTGATACACTAATGTGTTTTCAAAACGATCCTCAAAATTGAATATACTTCTATCAAACTTCGAAGAATATTTATAAAAATATATTTAAAATATTAAAGTTTTGTTAATGCGAAAACTAGAACAGATCTAACGATAAAAAACCAATTCTGAGTAGGTTCCAACCCAATAGCGATTCGGAAAACAGTCACTGAACTCCTTAGGAACAAATATAAAAACTACACCGTCCGATACTCGGACGGCTCATTAGCGCTAGGGAGAGTCGGTGTAGGCATCTCAGGACCTGACCTGGAAACCTCCTACCGCCTCCCGGACCAGTGCACAATATTTTCAGCCGAAGCAGCAGCAGCTTACATCGCAGGAGTGATTCCGGCTGACCGACCAATCGCTGTACTCTCTGACTCAGCCAGTGTTGTCACCGCACTACAATCTGAGACGGTCTCGCACCCATGGCTTCAACAACTACAACTAGAAGCAGCACCAGATACCACATTCGTTTGGATTCCTGGACATTGTGGAATTACTGGCAACGAAGAGGCTGACCGCCTCGCCCAATTCGGGTCGACGACAGGCACGACTCATCAACTCGGTCCCAAGGTTGCCGAAAAAAATTCTGTGTTTTGTCGAAAAAAAATTCTGACTTTCTGTGATTTTTCCCAAAAATTCTGTGACGATTTTCTGTGATGCTTTTTGCATTAATTTCATTCAAAAGTCATGTCAAATTGCGTCTTTTTTACATTTTACTTAAGAAAAATCAATTAACATTATTAATTTTATCATATTCCTCCAATTCAAAGATAATTATCCAAAATTTGAATTTACATAAAAAAATTTATTTTGAAAAAACGTCCAAAATTTCAAAATTCTATGAAATCTGTGAATATTTCGAAAATTCTGTGTTCTGTGACACAGATTCTGTGATGAAATTTGACTCAAAATTCTGTGAAATTATAGATTTTTCTGTGATTTCGGCAACCTTGCTCGGTCCCAGCGGCGGACTTGAAATCATGGGTAACGGAAGCAATAGCAAATAAATGGGCCGAGGATTGGCTAAATTGTGATTGAGAAGGAACAAGAGAGTATTTCCTACGAAAAATCAAGGGGGATACCTTCCAATGGGAAGATCCTCTGGCACATCAAGAACAACGAATACTTTCACGCTTAAGAACGGGACATTAGACTGAGTCGGTTTGGGGTCATTTTTGAATTTCTCAAATCCTGGGATCTAAAAAGCTTCGTTTTGGTCCAAAACTCATCCATGATTTTTTTGCAGAATTTTTAAGTAACGTTTACATGAGTAAATTTTAACTTTTAGGTTTGTATGGGAAAATTTAATATTTTGTACTGAAAAATCAACATCATTTTTGTTTCTTCTGTGGAACCAAGCCAGCTGATGCTTTTTGTGCCAATTTATAAATTCTTGAAAGGAAATTTTCCGCTGAACAACTTTGTCGAAGACCGTAACTTCGTATCTTATAAGACAAAAAAGTTATTAGCTGTTTACCAGGGGTATGTCTTTTCGCATTGATTAACAGAGGTCTTGCATTACTACTTTTCGTGCAATACTTCGCGAGGCTCCAGCAGTGTTGTCAATTGAATTTGCTGTTTATCAAAAATCGAACCAGGGCAACCCTCGAACATCACTTTTCGAGATTCCAATTTAAGAGACAATTATTCAAAGAAGCTCACACACAATACAATATGTATACTCATACGATCTGTCATGCGATTCGACGCGTGGGGATACGCAGCTTGAAAAAAATAACCGACCAACAAGGAGTGTCGTCGTGTACTGGATGGCTTAATTATGTTTTCTTTCGATACTGCCAATGACGCGGATTGTTTTCGTTGTGTGCTGCTGATAGACGACGTGTGTTATTATTTGTTTTATCAGAGAATCAGTTCAACAAGTGCCGATAACAAACCATGGTTTGTTATAATAAGTCTGCAGACTTATTATAAGGTAAGTTAACAGGAAGAAATGTATAACTTCATTAAACAAAACAAAACTTAATGGATTGAGGAAAGTTTTTCACAGTATGGTAATCTGCAGAAGATGAAACTCACAAAAAACAATTTTAAAATGCTAAGTTTTCATTTCGTTCCGTGGGCAAAAAAAATGATAAGGCGGTTGCGACGTCTTGTCTTGTATGAATTTTTTTTACACGGTGATGCATCAGCTGGTTTTTATTTTCCAGCAACGTCGCACTGCCCCGATTCGATTGCAAAGGCATCGTTTTCAAAGTCATGTATTTTTAAAACCTTATCGTTTTCCTTCTGTACGGGGGATGGTCTGCTGAGGAAGTATAGACAGGGTACTATTTATGATGTCAAAGAAAAAAAAAAAAAAACAAAAGAAAAATGATTACTCAAAATAAAAATTTAAACCAAGTTGAAAAAAAAACTTATTCTTTAATTAAGAACTAAAGAATGAATGGTTTTGAATAATGTATAATGACTCCATGACTATTTGAGGCTCTTCTGCTGATCTGGCTACCAGTCGCTTGAATCTGTTAGTTTAATAAGTGGTACGAAATTCGAATAAAAAAAAAACAAATTACTATACCGGTTCATCCAGATCCTTGATCAGGAAATATAGTCTGGTGAGATTGTTGTTGCGTTGTTTCTAGTTGGCTGCTGTATTAGTTTTATCGGTTTTTTTTCACTCACTGAATTTGGGTAATAACGAATTACAACATTCGAAACATTAATTCAAAATGAGAATGCGACATGAATTTTGAAACCTGAGACATAAGAGGTGGCATGGAACTCCTATTCGAGATCTGAGAGATGGGGCATGGAAAATGAAAATTTAAACTTCAGATATGAAGCCTGAATGGAACATGAAACCTGAGACCTAAGGCCTAAACCTTAAGGCGTGAGACATGAGACATGACGTATGATACCTGATACCTTGAGCCTCGGGACAGGAGGCATGAGACATGATAAATGGTACTTGAGATATGGAACCAGACACGAGACTTGAGTCAGGAGACATGAGACCTAATACATGAGCCATGAAAAATTGTACCTATTTTAAGACCTCAAACCTGAGACTTAGGATATGAGACCAGAGACAACCTTAGGCATGAAACTTGGGCCATGATATTTTAAACTTGAGATCTGAGTTCTAAGATATTAAACCCAAGATCTGAAATCTGTCACATTAGAACTTAAGCATGAGACATGACACCTGAGACCTGAGACATGAAATTTTAAAACCTGAGACCTGAGACTAAAACATAAGGCCAGATAATTGAAACGTGAAAAGTGTGACATGAATCGTGAGAAATGGGACGCATGAAGTTGAACGTGAAGTAGGATTCGTGAAAAATGAAATGTGCGGAAAAGGATCCAAACTGAACCTTCAATTGCAACTTACAAGACATGTCAGACATGTTGTCTTCAGTACTACAGCAGGTAAATCGGAACAAAAAAAAGTGACCCAGGATATTTGATATCGAGCGGCTGTACTGCCAAACGATATAATGTTTTGTCAAATGATATAATTTGTGTATTTTTTCAAACTTGGAATAGATGATAGTTGTATTAGAACCCTTCATTACAATCGTGCTTAATATTGTTTCGACGATTACTAAATCAAAACTCCGTCATACACAGCAAAAAATTTCTAAAAGTACACGGAATCTAAAAAACGAGTGATCTATTTTTTCTTGAGTGTAATTGCAAAAAGATGTAATTTTAAACTCCTTTTGATGTAATATTAGACTTTTTTCAAAAATAGGATAGAAATAAACTGTTTTGATGTAATTTTACATTGCGTCGTGTAAAAATCAACCGGTCAATGAAATTTATGTCACAAACCGTGTAAAGTTAGATCTGTTTGATTTAAAATTGAATGCAAATATTTAACTTCTGCCTTTTTATATTTCGTTAGTTTGCGCACAAAGTAAACAAGTCGAAAAATTATTCGGAAACGAGTCGATCAAAGGTGTAGCTACCTACAGCAGCACTTCTAGAGTCTTTTAAAGTCGTAAGTATACGTGAAATGAAGAATGCGGTTGAAACTGACTAGTTTTTTCTCCATTACAGCAAGGTCAGATATTTTCGCAAAGGCTGATATTTATCCGGACAGTTATTATCCGGACAAACTTTTGTCAGATCAATTAAAGTGTCCAAGTGCTGACCGAAAGATCATGATGTTCCGGAACCATTCGAGGATACTGATGACGCTGAACTGTAAAAACATCCGCGTGCTGGGAATCATCGGATGCAACAACAATTCCAGCTTGACGCTTTCCGTGATGGTGTTTTAATTTTCAGTTTTGTAAATAAATGTGAATTAAAAATAATACATGTGGGCGTATTCATTCAAAGACAAATATTTATATTTAGCAAAAATATCAATATTTACGATAATAAATTTAAAAATTTACATCCCTGTGTATTTTTACACGACGGCTTTAGTGATTCGATCTCGTGCATTGGTTTCAATCTAAATTTACACGACTCAAAAATTACATCCTGGAAAAAAATAAACCGTGATAGAATTTTACATCGAAATCGATGTTCCGTTTTCGTGCATCGTTTTCGATCTAAATTTACACGAATTTTTCTTGCTGTGTATGATGTTTAAGCTACGGAGTTTAAATACATACATTAAACTTTAAGAGTTTTCAAATTTAAGCTGATCGATCATCCAAAAATACTTTTCCATTAACAGGGCCTCCTGGAATGCATTAAGCGATGCCGCAGGGCTCAACTATATGTACCTACTGTGCTTTTAGTCCTTTGACTTTCGCTTATGACGTAATGTATAAGTAGTGGTATTATAAAATTATCCATTAATCATCTTTCGGTAAGCATCTCATTTACAGAATTCTAACCAGACTTTCGTATTGATACCTATCTGAAGTACCGCAACCTTGAACAAAGGGGTTTATTTTTCAGAAGAAGAACGATCAACAAGAAGAAGGAGTCTCAATTACGCCTCAGTAAACTTTTATTTCATCAGTACAATTTTTTTTTATCAAAGCACCGATATTATAACTGGTACCCGATCTCAAAGATCCGGTTTTTCGTTTATTTGCATTACTGCTCGCACATTGAGCAGCCGCCGGAAATTGCCGCTTAATGCTGGATGATTACGAAATCAAAAGAAAAAAATGAATTTAAAGCAATCGAGCAGCAGGCGGCAGACATTTTAGTTTTTGTTGTACAATCTTCAAGCCAGAACGCAATACGCAGTGAATATTCCATCACTCAAAAAAGAGCAGGTATTTACTTACATCAAACTTGTTAGCTGCACTTCCTGATTTTCTGGAATCAGGAGACCTTCGATTGTAAGCGATCCGATCGACAATTTTCGCTCAATGGAAAATTTTAAATTCGATACTCTCAAAAACTTGGTGCCTCCCGAAACTGGTTTCTTTTTTTTTGCTTCACACTGATGAAAACACTATTGTCTGCACACGAAGGTGATCTTACTTTTCAAACAAAATTAATTAACTTGATTTATTTGGAAAACTTCTTCAAATTTAACAATGAAAAACCACCAAAATTACGGAAAAGAACGAAAATGCGTCCGAAAAACAGCGAACACGACACTCGATTGAGAAATATTTTTTTATTTTTTAACCTGCGATGATTTTGCGATGTCAACTCTGACAGTTGGGAGATATTAGATCTGTTCATAAACATTATCGATTTCCAAACACGATCCCCTATAGGAAAATGGGATGGACAAATCGTGCCACGATTGATTTTGTGTTCTTAAATTTTAAACTTTTTCTATCGGCCGTATATGTATACGTAAGTTTTGATACCACCTAAAAATATCTATCAGAGGAAGTTTTGAAAAACTACATAATGATTTATCCGTCACCAAAAGGTGAAACTGTCGAAAAACGAACTATAAAACGGGCTAATGATGGACCGATTCATGGTTTTGGATGACACATCTTACCTGACAACGACAAATTTTTAAATCCACGACCTACACTCAGAGAAAACTTGGTATTTGAATCAAACAAAATTGATTTTTTTTGGCTATATTATAGTGACACTTTACACCTATGAGGCAATTCGTGTCATGTAAATTGAATTTGAATCAAAAAAGTATTCCACTGAAACAATGAGTTAGATTCGAAATAATAATTTACGAAACAAAGGATTTTTTCTTCGAAATAAAAAAACTTTGAATCAAGAATTTGTTTTAGTTTCAAAGGTGGAAAATTTTTTGAAGTAAAGGAAAAAGGATTAGAAACAAATAGACAAATTTCTTTGTCCTAAATCGTTGCGTATAGAAAAACTCTTTCTCTGATCGGTCTGATAGAATTCCTCTTTAGACTAGAAGAGGATTTGAACTGTGTGAATGCCATCTGTTGTGGATTTTGCAATTCAGTCTAGCTTTTTTCACTTTTTTCTTCGATAATTGATTTTAAATCACAGACAACTGTGTATTCTGTTTTTAATTAGAAAAAAAGAACCACTGTGTTTAATCATGTCTTTTCCTGGTTTGTATCAATACTTTTCATTCAAATAGTCTCTTTAGCATAAACCTACACGCTCTTTTTTTTAACTCAAAATTAAGTACGACCTAGGTTCAAAACATAGTTCGATTCTATGAACTTAAAGTTAAGTACCCTTTTTTCTTTCTTGCGATGGATCAAAACGGAGTTCGAACTGCGAACTCAAAATTGATCCCTTTTTTTTCCTTCGGCGAGGGATCAAAGCTGAGTTCGACCTTATGAACTAAAAATTAAACTCTCTTTGTTGGACTGAAAGAAAACACTTAGCGAGTTCAGTCCGAACCGGAACAGCAACCAACGAACACGTCGCAAAATTATGTCGTTCCGGAACAATTACCGGAAGACTATGAAGGAACTTCATAATGAAATGCATGTTCACCGTGTCAGCGTTAAATTCTGTCCGTCATTGTCATCATATGGTGCGCGGCTTGGAATGTCCTGAAACTTCCGGATGTTGTTTACTTCCCGTGGGAAGTAACATCCGGAAGTTTTCTTTGACCGGGAATGTCAAAACTTTCCACCGCTCTGTAATTGCTATGCAATGTACCGGAACAGCAACATCCGGGTACAACAAATTTTAATCATCCTTTAATTCCCTGAAAATCAGCTACCCTCGAAAAAAAAAGGATAAATCCGAGTTCGGCTGCCGAACTTAGTATTGAGTATGCCTATCAGAACTTAGTTTTGCTATTGCCCAGTCAAACTCAAAGTTGAGGGAAGCCATCGAAGTGCTGTTTTGAACCAAAAATACTTAATTTTGAGTTTTAAAAAAAAGAGCGTGTAAGGTGTCTTTTCCTGGTTTGTATACATACTTTTCATTCAAATAGTCTCTTTAGCATAAACCTAAGGGTTTAAACAAAAAGAAACTCACAAAAGATTTGATTGACTATATATATAAGCTTATTGAAGTCATACACTCAGAAAAATACTATTATGTATGCCATAAGATTCTCTTATGAAGTGGCGCCATAAGAAAAATTAATGAAAATCATAAGATTGTCTTATGACGCGAATGAATTCTGAAGATGAACGCCTACTTCAATGAGAGGTTGTTGCTTTTCATAAGAGATTCTTATGGAAACAGTAAATCACTTTCTAATAAGAAAAATTCTCGATATTTCATGCTGAAAACATTCACTTTATTGTTTGCCAAATTTGTTTAAAATTAAATCCTTCATGGTCACCATCCGCAGCGCATCAACAGACGACTCCATCAAGGTTTTTTTTGCCACATCTCAATCTTCTACCTTTCGTTTTTTGCCGATCAGCTTGCTGAAAAGTAAACAAATAATGTATTTTAGTTTACTAATATATTCAACGTTCACACCAAAAACATCAAATCGAACTTACCATTCCGGAGATAACAATAACATTTAACTTTGAAGGAAATCTATAATAACTATGAACCGGTGATAGCTTCGTACTGTTATATGATGAAAAAAAAACTGATGCTATGAATGAATGTGTTCATCATTTTTTCACAATGCCGTTTCTTCTAATTTTCATAAGAACATCGTATGAAAATTGAAAGAATTTCATAAGACTCTTATGAAAAATTAGTTTGGACGCAAAAAAGTGGTTCATAAGATGTATCTTATGAAATTTATAATAAGATTTCCTCTGAGTGTACACTCGTACCGGGTTCAAAATTTCGACGCATCAGGGCTGTGTTGAAAAAGTTTCATTGAAAGGTTGGGAGCCACTGCACCATGGTTCCAAGAAAACATCGCATCAGTTGACACATGCAATCTGTCATCTGTGATCGGGTCTGATTTTCTTCTGTCCGAGTTTTCAACCTAAAAAAATAAAATTTTGCACCGCAAATTACTCAAGAATTCCGGAATTTTTCCAAGTTTTAAACACTAGCTACTGACCACCCACTGAGAGTGATATTTTCCAATTTTATATCATTCCCAGACCGAGAAAAATTGCTATCGGGGAACCTTTTTCGGAGCAAGCTGTACCGGATCGACCGAGATGCCAACATAGACGGGCACTAGAGGGCAGGCTCCGGAATCACCAATCTGGCACTGGAAGCTAAATTTAAGGAAATTCACAGCTGAGTGGGATACAAATTTCATCGATTTCGTTCTTCGTTTAGTGGTGCAAATTTTTTTTGTGTCCCTCCAATAACCTTGATCCCGGAATCGGTTCATTACGGACAACAGCATGGACGCACTCGTAGAAAATGCGTCTAACACATCGACAAGGTTCTATTGTCACTCCTGTTCCATGGAAATAGATAGAGTTTCAACAGTAAGTTTTTTAAAATCAGTTGTTTTTTTCCAAACTAAAACTAAAACTTTTTTTCCTTGCAGGATTTTACGTGTCCACATTGCATGCAAGGGTTCATAGAGGAACTACCAGCTGCCGATCGAGGTAGTAATAATCCGCCATCTCCACCACCGGTCGCTGATATGGAATCACATATCCTGAATCCTTTGGTAATTATTTTAATAAGAAAAGGAAGGAGTTCATGATACTAATTTCACAATCGCAAATCATTTGTAGGGAATAAGACTGGCAAGTGAAATTTTTAGCAACAGTATACTTTCGCCTTTGCTACTAACGACACATGGGCCGCGCAGGTCGGATTCCGATGGATCGCTTTCGTTAATCGATGAGAGTGCTGATTCGTCCGCTTCCGGAGGGGGTAATGGCGGGGGAGCACATGGAACTTCGATTAGGGCAAGACCCCGCAATAGGCGCCGGGGCGTTCAAAACATTAGCAATCTCGATAACATTCTTCGAGAAATTCTTATATCGGTTGCTGATGGTGCTAATGGGGGTGCTGGAGGAACACCCATGTTCTTCATGGGAAATCCGGGTGACTACGCCTGGGGACGGGAAGGTTTAGATACGATTGTGACGCAGCTGCTTAATCAGATGGACAACACTGGACCGCCGCCCCTGGAGAAGGATAAGATTGCCGAAATTCCTAAGGTTACAATCAGCGCCGAACAAGTCGAGCTGAAACTGCAATGCTCCGTTTGTTGGGAAGATTTCCAAATCGACGAAGTTGTTCGAAAGTTATCCTGTGCTGTAGGTTTCTATTTTTTGGATTCATCTTTGACAGTTTCTTTTAACACTTTTATGATTCTTGTTCAGCACGTGTACCACGAGTCCTGCATCATTCCTTGGTTACAGCTACACGGAACCTGTCCAATTTGCAGGAAAAGTTTAGCCCCAGAACAGCCACCGGATGAGCAACGAGGCTTAGCTGCGGCGGCCAATGCTGTAGCCAACACGTTGCGTAAGTTATCGATATTATTAATAATCCAAATTTTAAAGTACATTCTGATATGGTTGGTCAAACAGATGAATTGTTCTCTATAATCGATTATTATTTTTAATTTGTTTTTTTTTTTGTCACAACGGATCAATCAAAATAATGAAAGTTGTTTCCTCAATCTTCCATCTATAGGTTCACTGCAATCGGACGCGTTTCCGGGCGTTAGTAGCCAATCGTCCACATCGTCAATCGAGGAGGGAGGAGGTCCATCAACTTCTAGTCTACTGGGCGATCTAGGTTTGGCGTTCGGCACAGGAAATCCATCTCGTCAGAGAACATCGGGAGCTGCCGCTAGTAGCAGCCTCAGCACGAACCCTGGACTTGGTATGACCTCCTCCTCCAGCAACAACAGCAGCAGCAGGGCTAGCCAGAACAGCACCAGCACATCTGCTGGTACCAGCAGCGATGCGAATACCGGCGCTAATGATTCTAACAGTGGCCATCGATATCGAGACGACGATGGAAACATCGACTATGAATTTGATTAGGATGTACATATGTATCCTACAGCAGACTGGCACATCAAATGTGTCTGATGCAGGAACGCTTTTACCAAAAACATAAATATTTGGTTTTTTTCCTTTGAACATCTTACCAGAACTGGTTAGGTTCATGAATTCATGAATTAAGATTTTCCCTCTTTGAACACGATTTGTTTATTCAACAGCACCTCTTTTATGAGATTTTTTAAAAATAATTTCTAATCATGATTTGAACACGTTGTTTCTATGAGTAATAATAAGTATCCTGTAAAATTCATTGCCTGCTCACATATCCATCATGTTGACGAAACATTCTTAATATCCTTTCCGAACATTGATCTTAATCAATCTATAACCAGTGCTATAGTATATTATACAAAAAGAAAAAACAACACAAATAAGTATGTCAAAAGAGAAAATTTACGTTGTGTCTGACGTGCTCCTCGCTACTATCATTTCAAATCAAAATACATATAAGTACATCATCTGATGCAGTAAATATAAAACTTTTGAAGGAGACAGACAAATTCTTAAACAGAGGTTCAACAGTTTTCAAAACTGCCACGTATTTCGTTGAAAAAATCTAGGGAACAACTCTTATCGTCAAAAGAACAGCTTTGAATAATGCTTTTTTCACATTTTCTCCTTTAGATTACTTACGAAATATCATCATTTGATACTCGGTTTAGAAGCTCACTGCAGTGTAAACTATCCTTATTAAATCAATGTTTTAGTTAGCTTTATATTTTGTGAAGATAATACTTTGTTGACAGACTTCGACGGGCACGGGTTCGAAATATATAGATATGTGTTTGGTTGCTTCAGTACCTCACCCAAAATTTAAAACTCGAAATTACTATAAAAATCCAAACACTAGAGTTGTTCCTCAGCATATTCAACGCATGCCTCTTGTTATGTACAGCGAGAATTTG
Organism: Uranotaenia lowii; assembly: GCF_029784155.1. NCBI lineage: Eukaryota > Metazoa > Arthropoda > Insecta > Diptera > Culicidae > Uranotaenia > Uranotaenia lowii. The sequence continues at coordinate 10,258 of NW_026598440.1, read as the reverse complement.
ACGGCTTCACACCCCTAACAGATATTTTATGTTTAAAAAAATAATGTTTTAATTTAAAAAAAAAAGAACAACAAGAGAATAAAACAAAAAAAAATGCATCCTTAACAAACCATAAAACATACTATTGCGTTGCGCAGAATATTTCACTTGGAAAAGCTTGACAAAAGTGCTAAAGAAACAAACAAAAACGCCTAAGACGTCATCACCGTCAAGTAAGGAGATGAAGAAATTAAACGTACATCTTTGAGAAAACAGCAAAAGTTGAAAAAAAATCGAATCGCGAATTCGGCTAGCAAGAAGTTTTTTTTCGTGTGACCTAACAAAAAGTCAACAAAAAAAAAAACCAACAAATACAATACAAAAAGCTGAACTAAATTAACAACCCGTCAAACATCAAACGTTATGCTAACAACAATTCACAATAATCTCGCTTTCGCGCGTGTGATTGGAACGGCATACCTACATGTTTTAAAGTTATTTAAGATTGGAAAACAGAAAATTCTTGAACTATACAGATTGTAAAAAACAGCTAGAGAGAAAACAATAAAAAGTCTTCAAGATGAAATAAATAAAACACGATCGCCAAAATGTTTATTTAGCTTTGAAATGTGGTTTGTCCAATAAAAAATTTCAATGTAAAATACTGAAAATTAATATATGCTTAAGTGCTAAAACACAAAAACACTAAAATTATTTTTATTTTTATAATTTCGGTGGCTTTTGTTATTTCTATAATTTAGTAGTTTTTGTCATATTTTTTGTCCTTCCTTTGTAATTTTTTTTTTTAAATGTTTTCATGTTTTTGTACTAAATAACTTTTTTTCATCGTTTTTCTATCATACTTTTTTTTGTCAATTTGGTTATTTTTGAATTTTTCTTATTTTGTGTGATTTTTATGTATTTTTTCTAACTTTTTGTTTTTTTTTAATTTTTTTTGTAATGTTTAACATGCTAGACTTTTTAGTAATTCTTGTAAGTTTGATGATTTTTGTTTTTTTATTTTTCTTATTATTGTCACATTTCTGAAGTTTTTTTTTAATTTTTAATTATTTTCAATTTTATCATTTTTGTAATTTTCTTACTTTTCATATTTGTAGTTTTTGTCATTTTAGTTTATTTCATCAAATAATTTTGCCTTTTTTCTAATTTTCCTCATTTTTGTCATGTTTGCCTTTTTCCTATTTTGTCTTTTTTTCTCATTGGCTGTTTTGAAGATTTAGTAATTTTTGTCTAATTTTGTATTCTTCTTTTGTTTTGTTATTTTTATCAAATGCCAGTCAATCGATAAAAAATCATGACGAGGGTCAAGGTTTATTATTTGTTTCATTTTCATCATTCTTTTTTCATTGTTATTTTAGTCATTTATATGAATAGATATAGGACACTTCAACGTATTACGGCTTTCAACGTTCCAAAGACTGAACATGATTAAAAACCTAAGTTGTAACGGTATTCCAGCAAATATTACGGATTAAACTACATGTGCTTTCTTTTCAGTGTACGGTTGCGTGTTTTGTTGCTTTCTGCCGCAAATAATGTGCGGTGATAACACACATTCATTGATAAAGTTCCTTGAATTACTCCCGTTTTCGCGTCCATGTGTGCTCTGCTCTGTGCTGGTTAATCAATTAAAATCTTTCCTATCCGTTTTACTTCGGAATTGACTGCGTGACAGTCGTGTCGTGGCGACGTCGTCGATAATAATTTGTTGCGCGTAGTTGAGGGTTGCGCATGTTTACATAACTTTAGAATACCGCACTAATCGCACAGAGCCATGTTATCCAAATCTCGCTTCCTGGTATCCGGCTGGGCCAACTGTATCCGTCCCTGGACAGCAGTTTGTCGGTCGGTTCATATTTCCGAAGCCAACGTAATCCAGACCACGATCGATCGCCAATCGGCCGAGTTTAAGGTTGGATTATTTTTCTCGCTTTTATTTTTGCTGGTGTTGTTACCAAGAGCTTGTTTTTTTTTTGCAGGAGAACCATGCGCAGATGAACGAATTAGTAACGGAACTGAAATCTATAACACAAGAGGTCTTGAGCGGAGGTGGACCGGAAGCCGTAAAGAGACATGTCAGCAAGGGTAAGCTGCTGGTGAGAGATCGAATCAACCGGCTGATCGATCCCGGATCGCCGTTTTTAGAGTTCAACACGTTGGCAGCGCTGAATGTCTACGGAAAGGATGTTGTGAATTCAGCGGGAATCGTTACTGGAATTGGTCGTGTTCAGGGGGTCGATTGTGTGATCGTTGCCAATGATGCCACGGTGAAAGGTGGTACCTACTATCCGATCACCGTGAAGAAACATTTGCGGGCCCAGGAAATTGCTAAGGAGAACAACTTGCCTTGTATCTATCTGGTCGATTCAGGTGGAGCCAACCTTCCTCGTCAGGCCGATGTTTTTCCGGACAAGATGCATTTCGGAAGAATTTTCTACAATCAGGCGAACATGTCGGCCCAAGGTATTCCACAAATCGCGGTCGTTATGGGCTCTTGCACTGCAGGAGGCGCCTATGTTCCGGCTATGGCCGATGAAAGCATCATCGTCAAAAAGAAGGGTACAATTTTCTTAGCTGGACCACCGCTAGTCAAGGCAGCAACTGGAGAAGTTGTTTCAGCCGAAGATCTTGGTGGAGCGGATCTTCATTGCCGAACTTCAGGCGTAACCGATCATTACGCAGTTGATGATGAGCATGCGCTTTATTTGGCAAGACAAGTAGTTCAGAATTTGAACCGTCATAGTAGATATGACGAACAGGCGGGCTATTCTACAAAGGAAATGGTATGTTCCATTGAAACATGCGGAAAGAAGGTTCGATCTTATGTTTTACTTTTTACAGATGGATCATGACAGCTTGAGTTTTCAACCAAATCCTGAACCTCCCCTGTACAGCCCAGAAGATCTCTACGGAATTGTTGGAGCCAACTTGACCAAATCTTTCGATGTTCGTGAGGTCATTGCCCGCATATTTGACGGAAGCCGGTTTATAGAATTTAAGAAATTCTACGGAGAAACCATCGTGTGCGGTTATGCTAGACTGTATGGTCAACTGGTAGGAGTGATTGGCAACAACGGTGTGCTGTTTTCCGAGAGTGCCCTTAAAGGGGCTCACTTCGTACAACTGTGTGCCCAGAAAAAGATTCCGCTTATCTTCCTCCAAAATATTACTGGTTTCATGGTGGGTCGTGATGCCGAAGCTGGCGGTATAGCCAAAAACGGTGCCAAAATGGTTACTGCCGTTGCTTGTGCCAAAGTTCCCAAACTAACCCTTTTGATTGGTGGCTCGTATGGTGCCGGAAACTACGGCATGTGCGGACGCGCCTACTCACCGCGATTCCTGTACATGTGGCCCAACAGTCGTATTTCGGTTATGGGAGGCTCCCAGGCAGCTGGTGTCTTGGCACAAATCACCGAAGAACAGTACAAGCGCACTGGTAAAGAGTGGAACGAAGCCATCGGAGACAAAATCAAAGCCCCCATAGTTGAGATGTTCGAGAAGGAAGGATCGCCTTATTTCAGCACCGCCCGTCTCTGGGATGATGGCATAATTGATCCTATTGACACCAGAAAAGTGCTGGGATTGAGTCTTCAGGCAGCCATGAATAAACCCATAGAGGATACTAAATTCGGCGTGTTCCGAATGTAATCCTCAGGAAAGTCGAACGATTTCCTCGTGCTTCCTTTGTTGATCGAAACTAAAGTGCATTTATTACATTTGTAAGAGATGGCTCATCAGGCCGTATACAGTTTATCAGGTATTGCATTTAAATCCTATCGTGCAACGATTCATTCCATGTGAAGGGAAAATAAAAATATTTTAACATTTAGAACATAACTTTCGTATCAGAATGGGGGTAGGCTCAATAGCGACACGTTATCCAAACATACGGAAAATTATGCCGAAAACCTAAATATTCTAGAAAAAAAAATCATTGATCCTACATCATTAATTTGAATTTAATTTTGATTTTATCTGAATCAGTGCTTTGAAGGTTGGTCCTGACTGATCTTGTAAAAAAAGCTGAAATAAACATTTTGAACATCAAATTGTAAGAAATAGATTTGAAACATTTAACTCTGAAATCGTACAATGAGGCCTTAAAGCCTGGAACAATGCGAAATATTTAGATGGAACAGTTATGTTCTATACGTTCTATATCATCTAACTTATTCGAATGAGTTAGATGATATAGAACGTATAGAACATAACTGTTCCATCTATTTTTTATCAGTTAGATCAATCTATATAAAATCGACTGCAATTCTTGCTCTTTAACGAGCCGCTCATTGAACAGTACTAGTATTATCATGATAAAAAATAACACAATAACGCCTGTAACGCCATTGCCAACCTTTCGCGAGAAAAAACATCGAACGGTTGTCATCGCAATATCTTGACAGCCAGCCCAACGTGAGCGAGAGTCCCGTTCTGATTTCTCGTTGTTTCGACGGAAAAAAGTTTCAAACGTGATCAGCTCGGTTTTCGGCAAGCGGTGATAATTTCAAACACAAAATGTACGGTCCACAGCAGCCGATCTTGGTTCTCAGTAGGTTACGCCGATGGATTTCCCCGAGGACAGGTTAATGAACATAAAATTTACTACTTTCAGGTCAGAACACAAAGCGAGAGAGCGGCCGAAAGGTGCAGCTGGAGAACATCAATGCCGGCAAGGTGAGTCATTTCGGGACAAGGAAACATGCCTTTTATTTTTTATTTCTGAAAATCAAGTTTTCAATTCATGAACTGGTTTCAATTTAGAGCTTCAATTGAATTTTATGTATTCAACTTCATAAAGTTATTCACTTAACATGGGAAATGTAGAGTTACCAAAATATAATCCAACAGCTGAACATAATGGTAACCTTAAAGCGTTGAAAATCAATCTAAAAATCGTGTGGGTTGAATGATTCCAACATTTTGTTCGCGTAGCAGAACGAAAACGACTGAAACGAATGTTGGTTCAGGTAACATGCTCCACGTTTTTATCTCACACAAAATTATCAGTTTTCATAAGGAACCGTTGTTTTATTATCAGGGACCGACAAATATTGATATACTTTTTTTTTGTTTTGTTCATAGACCATCGCCGATCTGATCCGAACATGTTTGGGACCTCAGGCAATGTTGAAAATGTTGATGGATCCGATGGGTGGAATCGTGATGACCAACGATGGAAACGCTATCCTGCGAGAAATCACCGTTCAGCATCCGGCTGCCAAGAGCATGATTGAAATTGCCCGCACCCAAGACGAGGAGGTGGGAGATGGCACTACTTCGGTCATTGTTCTGGCTGGCGAGATGTTGGCCGTTGCCGAGCAGTTTCTGCAGCAGCAGATTCATCCAACGGTCATCATTCGGGCCTACCGAGAGGCGCTCGAGGACATGATCAAACTGTTGCAGGAAGATGTCAGCGTTCCTCTGGATAAAGCCGACAAAGCCAAGCTGGCCGAAGTTGTCAAATCCTGCGTGGGAACGAAATTCATCGGTCGTTGGTCTGATTTAGCCGTCAAGATAGCTTTGGATGCAGTCGAAACGGTCATGTTGACAGAAAATGGTCGTACCGAAATTGATATCAAGAAGTACGCTAAGGTGGAAAAAATTCCCGGAGGTTCCATCGATGATTCATGCGTGCTACGTGGAGTCATGTTGAACAAGGACGTCACTCATCCGAAAATGAGACGTTACATCGAAAAACCACGTATCGTTCTGCTGGATTGTCCATTGGAGTACAAAAAGGGCGAAAGCCAAACGAATGTGGAAATCGTTGGAGACCAAGACTTCACCAAACTGTTGCAAATCGAAGAGGAACATGTGGCTAAGGTTTGTGCAGATATCATTGCCGTCAAGCCGGATGTTGTGTTCACCGAGAAAGGAGTTTCTGATTTGGCTCAGCACTTTTTGTTGAAGGCAGGAATCACTGCCATTCGCCGTCTTCGTAAAACTGATAACAATCGCATTGCACGAGCCTGCGGAGCTACAATTGTTAACCGCACAGAGGAACTTTCCGAAAAAGATGTCGGTACTGGTGCAGGATTGTTTGAAATCAAGAAACTTGGGGATGAGTATTTCTGCTTCGTCACAGAATGTGCCGACCCGAAAGCTTGCACAATTCTGCTTCGGGGAGCCTCCAAGGATGTGCTTAATGAGACCGAACGTAATCTCCAGGATGCCCTACATGTTGCTCGTAATTTGATGTTGGAACCTCGTTTGCTGCCAGGAGGAGGCGCTGTCGAAATGGCCATTTCTCAAGCTCTCACAAACAAACAAATTCAGGGTCCGTACCGTGCTGTTGCTCAGGCTCTAGAGATTATTCCACGTACGTTGGCTCAAAACTGCGGAGCTAATACCATCCGAACGCTAACTGCTCTTCGGGCTAAGCATGCTTCTCACCCGGCCGGATCCGGTCCTTGCACCTGGGGAATCGATGGCGAATCTGGACAAATAGTTGACATGAAAGAAAAAGGCATTTGGGAGCCGCTGTCCGTAAAGCTGCAGGTTTACAAAACAGCCGTAGAAACCGCGATTCTTTTGCTGCGCATCGACGACATTGTGTCCGGTTCGAAAAAGAAGAACGACGACGGAACGGGCGCAACACCGGCGCAGGCCGCCCAGGGAATGGAATAATTCTCTGCTACAAGTTTTTCGTATTAGTTTACTGAGTTCACTTTTATCACATATTCCTTTCAATAACCACCAAAAAGCATTCAACTTTAATCCACTCAACACTCACCCAGTTTGCTAACATTAAAACCTTCACGATTTTTTTTCGGTGATGCCTGAAAATCATTTAACAATAATGTTACTCAACGAAAGCGCGATTGCATAAAGAAGCTTCGTAATAATGAACCGTTTGTTTAGTCATTTATTCTACAAATATCACATCCTATGAAATTCAAGCAAAATTCTTTCTTTCGAAGGTTTGGTAGAAGTGAATAATTCTAAGGATTTTAGAAAAAGTGACATTTTTCATTTAAATTACGTGAAGTGGGAGCATTTCGAAGCAAAAAAGAAAAAATATAAAGCATAATGTTGATCTATCAGATATTTCCATTTATTGTTCACTTATTTGAAGATGAGTCTTCGTCTTCGCTGGCATTTTGACTTATTCGGGCAAGCGCTTCGAAGGTTCGTGGCTCCCAGATGGCCAAGTCGGCCAGCACTTTTCTGTTATCAAAGATGAGAAAATAAGAAAAAGATGAGCTCCAGTAAGCGAAAGAGGGCTACTGTTACGAACCTATTCAGCAAAATACCGCTACTGTACAGTCCCTTCTGGAAGGCTTCAAATTGCATCCCATGTTGCTCACAGCCGGCATTGATGCGGTGTGTCCACAGTTCTCGCATGTCCTGCTTCTTGAGTGCCCGTCCTTTGGTAGCGTAAGCCAAGGCTCGGTGAACGCTGCGAATCGTTATCGAATAGCAATTGCGTGATCTACCGATGTAATGCTGTTGGAATGGGAAGTTGGTTCCGATAAGTTAATGTAATGATATTGACAACGTGACGGTCTCTAGGTTGGGCCTTACCGCGGCCAATTTGAAGATTTTACGTTTTCTCCAGAACTCGTCCGGTCCTCGGGCACGTACTAAATTTACTACTGATGTGAAAACCATTTTACAATGCAATTAAACAGGGAAATCAGATAAATATAATTAATTTTAACTATTTGCCGACAAGAGCAATGTTTTTGTTATGTCACCGCTAACATCAAGCAAAACATGCAGCATTGTTCTTGGGTCAGTCACAGATAACGTAACTACACATTAATGTTCAGCATGTAAAACGAAAATTATCTGAATCAGCATAACGAAGATTTTTGAAGTTTTTGCTTAAAAACGTTGCAAAATGATATCATAATATCATATTATGATGTGAAGTCAAACAAATTTTTATCTATTTCAAAATTTCCATAATTATGTTCGCCCAGCCCTAGCAAAAATGATTGGCGATGCGATGTTTTCGCAATACACTGAAATTTAATTAAACCCCGATATAGAAAAACTCGTTACATTTAAACTGATATAATTTACGGCGAGTTCGTAAATTGATTTTTTTAGGTGATGCATCATCAGTCGATCGATTTGTTTGGTGGATGTCAATTCACTTTCCAAATGCTTTTGCATATGTTTGTTTGTAATTTACGAACACCAGCATCGATAAAAAAAATCACTTCGATACAAAAAATCAATTTACGAACACAAATTATTTTAACTTTTTATTCGAAATTACGGTAGCCATACAACCCAAGTAACCAATAAGCCCTGATAAATGGCTCTTAGTTGGCATTATAGTTGGATATAGAAAAGGGCCTACAGAGCTAAAGAGCTCTCAATTCCACTCAAGGGCTGATTAAAAGCCAGGTTTGGCCTGCAATTCGACCGATTTACGGCCTATGAGGAAATGTCAAAACATTTTGCCAGTGGGTACAACCCACAGGAATGAAAAAAAAAACAAAAATTAAAAGTTGTGTACGTTTTCTGTCTTTTTCCCACCTTGAGCTTTTTACATTTTCTATCTTTCCCTCCTCTCCCTTCTCAGCTGTTTTTTTTTTAGAACGAAATATTGCTGCTGGAATGGGGAATCGAACTCCTGATATCGATTTTGTCAACGTCTTTGCTTCATGAACCATCCCAGCCATCTATCAAACTTGAAAAATTTACCATACTTAAGCTGAAGCTTAAGCTTGATGCTCCCAAATGCCAACGGAAAAAGAAAAACCCAGCAGTTGTTGTTTTGAATTTTTTATTATTTTACACAGAATATGAACATGGTTTTCACCAACCCCCTGGCAACTTGACGTTTCCCATACAAATCGCGTGTGCCAGTTTTTTCTGGTTCTCTGGTTCTGTCAACTTGAAAATCGAGCTTCTTAACATGTCGGAAGGACCCATATTGAAATATGTTTTCTGTAACTGATCCAATAACTAAAAAAAGTTTTGAATTTGGAACTTTTTGATATGTTTTATGTGAAGTGAATCTGTTTTCCAAAGTTTAGTCCAAGAAAACGAGTAGAGCGTTAATTTGTGTGTCCTACTTATAGGGTATAAAAGTTCTGGACTGCTTAAAATAATTTACTGATATCCGGCAGTTTTTTGGGACAAGTTTACCTTCCACCGAAACTGTTTAAGACACTCAAGCACAATAAATGTAAAATACAACATTACCGCATCAATCATTAAGTGATTGCCATAAGCTGCGATGCATATGAAAATTTCAAAATGAAAAATCAATCACATTATAGCAGAACTTTTCCCATTTTATAGAAAAACTGTCCTACACTGCAAAAAATCCACACTTAGGATGTATGTTTCCCCCACACATACGTCTTCAAAATTGTTCTACGTTTAGATTTTATATGATTCATATGATTATCATATGTCACACATAAAATTTATTATCGAAATATGAAGTTTATATGAAATTTACACATAAATTATATGATTTTAGTTTTTGAAAATTGTCATGTTCTAAAAATGGCCGACCTGCAGAAAAAATTGGAGTACCCGTTGTGTCAACAAATAAGGTGAGTAAAAGTGTTTAAATATTAAACAAGTGAATATTCATTGATCTATTCTATTCTCCCGCAGCGAACTGGCTTTTGACTGTGATGCTAAAATTATTTAGTTCCAGAAATTGGTCGCCCGAAAATGGTCCTCGCATCCGGTTTCCAGCTGGTGACTTGCTTGCGGTCCCCGGTTACACACAGGCAGGATGGTCGGCCCTAATTGATTTTGGAGACCTAGACCGACAATCTTTTACACATCCTGAACAATTCAGAAGGTGAGTTTATAATTTATTTGATCGAATTCAGGTTTGTAACACATATTTTGTTTCAGGAAAATCCCGACAAAGACTCCCGGAGATTGATGATCCGACTTCCAGTTTCCGTTATGCAAGGACGAGAAGAACGGTATTCATCGTTATGAAATTATCATGCCGAAATCAAAAATAAATATTTAAACAGGAATGTTGTAGCAAAAATCAATTAATATTTTCATCCGGAAAACGAATTCGAACATTAAAAATCGCCTTTGAGTAGGCAAGCATGTAAACGCCCTAAAGTAGGCAGATATTTTAGTACAATGTAGGCTCATAATAGTTAAGTGTGGAATTTTATAACTTTTATGTGACGCATATAAAAGTTATAATCTTGAATTCTATTTGTGTGGGCACGTATTTTCCAAATGGGAATCAAATTGCAAAAATCTATAAGGCTAACACATATTCCAAATATGTGGATTTTTTGCAGTGTACACAATA
>NW_026598439.1:0-26450 GCF_029784155.1 Uranotaenia lowii | reverse complement strand
ATCCAAAAGGCGAACAGTCATTCTGCAATTCAAAAGGGCGCTCCAATTTGGCGAATCAACAAAATGAGAGCACTCGTCTGTGGTAAAAGGGCCCACAGTTATATTTATTAATTTTTTTAAGTAATTAGTACGTTAAAGCTATATTTATCGATCGGGTGATTAAATTAAATCAATTTGAAAGCATTTTAGCGACTTATTTAGGAAAATGATTGTACGCAGCTAAATAGGAAATTGATTTTATTTTATGAAACTTGAAATGCGTTTTTCTCAAAACAAAGGTCTTGGCGCATTCGCCGTAATCAAAAATCGATACCGAATTTCTCACCAAATGATGAATTCCAACGCTTGCTGTGATGAAGTTTGCCTCCTTCCAGAAAACTGCTCTGCGAAGCTGCTCAACACGCTTTAAGGGGCAGCGATATAAGCAGAGATGCCAATGTGCTTGATTTTTCAGGTATTGCCTGATTTTTCAAGGCTCTGCCTGACAACCTGATAAGCCATATAATTTGCCTGATTTTTGGAAATATGCCTGATTTTGCCTGATTTTTGCGAATGTGATGAAAAATGGGTAGTAAGGAAGTGGATTAGGTACCATTGCTGAAGTTAAAAAGTGAAAATGTGGCTGAATAAAAGCAATCGAAAGATTTCCTTTAATTGTTATTTAAAAAAGGGAATCTTTGTACTGCTTTGATTGAGGAGAGCTATTCAGCCAAGTAGGCTTTCAACACATATTGATGTGGTCATCAAGAGAGGTCATCACATAGAGCGAAATTTCCGTTATTTACGTAGCCTGATTTTGCCTGATTTTTAATTCACTAGTTCCCTGATTTTTATACGTTGTACGTTTACGTTTATGTCTTCGAACGAAATGGCCTGTGATAAGTGCGCTAAACCAACAAACGATACAGATAGCATCGTTTGCCAAGGCCTTTGCAGTTTAGCATTCCACCTGAAGTGCGCCGGGTTGCTTCCTTTGCACCTAAAATCGAAGTCTGACAACAAAAACCTGCTTTGGGTTTGCGATGAGTGTTGCAAACTATTAAAGAACGCTTTCTTTCGCCGCTCTCTGGCGTGCTACGAGTCGCTGATATCGGATCTTCGAAGAAATCAAGATTCCATGGCAACGGAGTTGAAATCTGAGATAGCCGCGACAAATTCGAAGCTAGACAAAATCCTGAAAGCCCCTACGAACAACAACCCAGTCCCCCGTATCTCTTCCCCCTGGCCCAGCCTTGCCACTCCCATAAATAAGAGACGACGAGTCGAGAATCCGATTCTTGCACCTTGTGTGGGTACAAAAAAGGCCACCGTGAAGACGATTGCAACGGTCGCTCCTCCTGAAAAAAAGTTCTGGGTCTACTTGGCAAGGCTTCAAAACAGTGTTTCGGTTAAAGACGTTGAAGAGCTAGTTATCGAATGCTTACAATGTGAATCTACCGAGGTTCATCTTCTGGTCCGCAAGGATGTTGACGTCTCCAAACTCCGGTCTATTTCGTTCAAAGTGGGTGTGGATCTTAAACACAATGACGCCGCACTTTCCCCTAGGACTTGGCCAGCTGGAGTCTTGTTCAGGGAATTCGAGGTTCTGGCATCAAAAAACCCGTTAACACCTGCTGTTACGCTCCCGCCCGTTTCGTCGTTGAAGTCAACTCCTGGCGATTCAACAACTCCAGCCACGCCGCTTCTGTAACTGCCACAACCCCCGACTCTACGTTCTTCGACAGCTGGCCTTCCATGGCCCTGAAATCGAGTGCTCTCAGCACTTCCATAAGTTTATCGTCTTTCTCGCCATCCGAACCTACTCCAAGTGTCTCTGCTCCAGAACGCTTCAGAGTCAGCACATCGGAGACTTCCGAGCATGCTTCTCCATTAGGGTTTCCATCACCGGGACGCAAAAAATCCGGCCTTTTGGGGACCTCGGAGCCCTTCGTCTCAGTCGCGCCGTTTCCAGTCAGCGTCTGCAGTCGTCCCGGCCCTGAGTTCGTATGTGGTGATGAGGCTCCCCAAATTGCCCCCAGAGGCAAGTATTCTTCAAATTCGAGAGCTGTTCCTGCGCGTGATGTTTTCCTGCCTTTTAATAGATTCATCTAATTACAACCACATCTGAGAAGTACTGCTTTACCGACAAGGGCCTCTTCACCGGGACGCAAAGAACTAGGCACTACGGAGACCTCGGAGCCCCTCGACTCAGTCGCGCAGCTTCCTGCCAGCGTCAGCAGTCGTCCCGGCCCTGAGTTTGATCGTGGCGATGAGGTTCTCCAGCCTGCATGCTCAGGCAAGTACTCTGCTTTATCCAGAACATTATTTTTGCGTGATAAATTTCTGCCCAACAGAACGTCACTCGATTGTAATCTCCAAGCTGCGCTCGTCAATACTTCAGTTTGTTCTTCTTCGTACTCCGAGAACATCACGACTTCCACTGGGACTTCATCACCGAGACGCAACGCTTTGGGCTTTACGGAGACCCCTGTGCCCTTCGACTCAGTCGCGCTGATTCCTGCCAACGTCACCAGTCGTCCCGGCCCTGAGTTCGTATGTGGCGTAGGGGTTCTCCAGCCTGTCGTACCAGGCAAGTATCCATCTTCTATTGACTTACCTCTTCGTGATGGATTTTCCCGTTCCAGTGTACAACGATCCGGTTTGCATGACGGTAAACGTGATTATATCAATCTTTACTATCAGAACGTCGGCGGCATCAATGCCTGTGTTAAAGAATATTTGCTTGCCTCCTCAAGTTCCTGTTACGACATCATTGTCTTCACCGAAACTTGGCTTAAGGACAGGACCCTTACCAGTCAGGTTTTCAGCCCGGACTACACAGTGTTCCGTTGTGATCGAGGCCCCCACAACAGCACGAAATCTACTGGAGGTGGTGTTTTGATTGCCATTAAGTCATGCCTATCAGCCCTGCCCATCGATGATGTGGCATGGATTGACTTGGAAATGGTCTGGATTCGTATCGACCTAGGCAAACGAAAGCTTTACATTGGTGCTGTGTACCTCCCCCCCGATCGTGCTAAAAATGCGGCTTTTGCTGAATCCTTTTCTCGTAGCCTTTCCAAAGTTAGCTCAATCACTAATCCTGAAGACGACATCATTATCATCGGAGATTTCAATCTGCCTGGTTTAAAGTGGTGCTCCTCCCAAAGTAGCTTCTTGTTTGCTGACCCGGAAAGATCCTCATTCACGTTGCCCTCCAACATCATCCTCGATGCTCTAAGTACGGCCACTTTCCGGCAAATCAACAACATCGTTAACGAAAATGGCCGGACGCTCGATCTCTGTTTCGTTAATGACGGGTCTCTTTCACCAACAATCGAAGAAGCTCCTGAGCCTCTGGTCAAGTCCGTCCCTTACCACCCCGCTTTGCTGCTTACGCTCGATGTTTCCGGAATTGTCGCCGTTACCGAAAATCCGGCATCCTTCTTCCACGTCTTTAAAAGTGCCGATTTTTCTGCGATTTTTCAAACTCTGGACACCATTAACTGGGAATCTGAACTGGACCCTTCTGATCCAAACGCTGCTGCTGTTAAGTTCACTCACATTGTAAACTACATTATCGATCGCCATGTGCCGAAACGCTCTGCAGTCTCAAATCTACGAGCACCTTGGGTCACGAAAGAGTTGCGACAAATGAAAACGCTGAAAAATAAAGCCCTCCGTTACTACACCAGGCACAAGACTCTTCAGGCCAAAAATCAGTATCGCAAACTTAACTCAGCCTATAAAATACTAAGCACGCGTTGCTATCAGAGCTACCTAATCCGGATTCAGCATGGTTTTAAAACAAAACCTAAATCATTCTGGCAGTACATCAAGGATCAACGGAAGGAATCCGGCTTACCATCACACATGTTCCTGGATGATACGTCGGCGACTTCGGACCGTGAAATCTGTGATCTCTTTGCACAGAAATTCCGTAGTATTTTCGACTCTGGCTCAATATCCTCGGAGCAGTTAAATAGTGCAACAAGCAACGTCCCTCATTTGAGCACTTCATTTGATAATTTTGCAGTCGACGAAGATACCATCTTGAAGGCTTCCGTGAAGCTGAAACACAGCTATTCTGCAGGACCGGACGGTATACCAGCCACTTTTTTGAAGCGCTGCATATCACATATGCTAACACCTATAAAACGAATCTTCCAAGCATCGCTCAACACGTCTACGTTCCCCTCTATATGGAAAGAAGCCTACATGTTTCCGGTCTACAAGAAAGGCGACAGGAGGAATGTCAACAACTACCGCGGTATTTCTGCCTTATGCGCTATTGCCAAGTTATTTGAGCTGGTTGTTTTAGACCCTATCTTCTCGTACTGCAAACCATATTTTTCTAATGATCAACATGGCTTTATGCCTAAGCGCTCTACGACCACAAACCTGCTGGCGTTTACGTCTAAGGTGCAAGACAGTTTTGCTTCAGGATTCCAAACAGACGTCATCTACACCGACCTGTCAGCCGCTTTCGACAAAGTGAACCATGAAATTGCTATCGCCAAACTCGATCGTATTGGTTTTTGTGGGTCTCTACTGGAATGGTTTCGCAGCTACCTGGTAGGTCGGAAACTTATGGCGTATTTTTTTTTGATTCCGGATTTGGCTCTGAAACCTTCAGAATAAAAAAACGAGTTTCGGGTTTCGAGTTATTCCATACGTAGGTGTGCGTGAGAACGAGCGCAATGTTTACATGCAGCTGTCATTTTGTTCTCCCTTCTGGATTTCTTCATTCGGTTCTTCACATCCGGATTGCCGTTTTTCGTGTCCGGATTGCAATGGACTGCAGATAGTACGATTTTGCTTGGCTGAGAGGTTAAAAATCGCGGCAATAATCATTTGCCCGTTCATTATTTCAACTGTTTTGTTTTCAGGCAAAAACAGCTGTTTAATGTTTTGACAACAACGTTGAGAGTATTGGTGAACTTCTCGCAAAACTGACTTTTTTCTCAGGGCGACTCCGTCCCTTTTTCGAGCGAACCTAGGTTGCCTCTCGAGCAATAAATGAGCACGATGACAGCAGTTAGAGCGAACCTAGGTTGCCTCTAGTTTGCCTCCAGGTGAAAAAAAATACGGTATTACGTCCGAACGGGAGAATCCTTCTCCAACCAGTTTTTCGCCACCTCTGGAGTGCCTCAAGGGAGCCATTTAGGACCAATACTGTTCTTGATTTATTTCAACGACGTGCTGTTACTCCTTGATGGACCAAAATTAGCTTACGCAGACGACCTGAAGTTGTTTCATCCCATCTCCGGCCCTGACGATGCCAAGTTCCTGCAGGACCAGTTCAACCTCTTCGCCTCCTGGTGCGATGTCAATTGTCTGCCTTTGAATCGTAGTAAATGCGCAGCAATTTCTTTTTCCCGTAAGCGGCTTCCATCAAATGCAGCGTATTTTCTCGGCGGCGAGGCTATTGCTCGAGTTGAGCACGTGAAAGATCTTGGTGTCATTCTTGACAGACGGATGGATTTCAAGATTCACACCAATTACATCGTCGATAAAGCTTCTAGAAGCCTAGGTCTATTGTTTCGCATGGCGAAAGACTTCAAAGATATTTACTGCTTGAAGAGTCTTTATTGCAGTTTGGTTCGTTCGATCCTCGAATACGCATCTGCTATCTGGTGCCCTTATTACCAAAACGGCTCTGAGCGTATTGAGGCTATCCAACGGCGCTTTATGAGATTCGCCTTCGTCACCTGAGCTGGCAAGACCCGTTCCGACTTCCCAGGTAAGAGAGCCGCTGTCGTTTAATCGACATCGACACGCTGCAAGCCCGCAGGACCGCCGCACGAGCCTCTGTCGTGGCTGATTTGCTTACATCCAGAACTGATTGTCCCGCACTGTTGGAAGGTCTTCAACTCAACATACGACCACGTGGTTTGAGAAATCGTGATTTCCAGCTCTACGTCCCTCTTCGTTTGAATAATTATGGGGCTAACACAGCACTTATAGGTGTAATCAAGACATTCAACCGCTACTCCGAACATTTTGATTTTGACGTTTCAAGGGATGCATTCCGAAGAAAAATCCTTAAAGCTTTAAGTTTTGTGTAGACCATTGTATTTGTAGTGTCTTTAATTTTAATTTTTAATTTTATCATTAGGATCAATATGTGATCTGTTGATGTACAATAAATAAATAAATAAATAAATAAATAAATTTTTTTTAAAAATATGTTGACAACCCTGGATATAAGTCAACCCAAACTATCACCCAATCAATGGTTAAAAAGATTTTTCGAACAGCCCAGTCGTGTGTAGACCACTGCTTCTTTTCTTAAGCAAACACTCTGCAAGCAATCAAAACCGCTTTTAATATGATCCAACGTCACATTTTTTTCCGGTTGAAAAATCATCGATCCCCTGAGGACTTGAAATAACTTCCCTCCCGCCTCCACCATACATTCTGACATAATTTCCTTCCTCAAACATGCCAACACAAAAGATCGCATCCACTTCCGCATTTGTTAAAATTGCTTCTTCTTGTCGTCGTCAACACTATTTTATGCCAATTTTTCACTCAGAATATTAAATTAAATAAAAAATATCAGCCTATTTACCAGACTTGACATCATAATTCCATCATTCGGATAGATTTTCAAAATAAAATTCTTCACACTACTACTTGACGAATCTTACTCGAGCGCAACCAAAAATCGAACCGAACCGCAAGGCGTCCCAAACGCAACTGTGGCAAAAATAGCCGTAAGTGTTTCAAAAATATGGCAAACTTAAAAACAAATTGACAATATTCCGACAAATTTTTGTCTAAAAATCTGACAAATATGAAAAAAATTATACAAAAAAAATTAACAATAAAATGACAAAATTATGACAAATTTCGTAAAAATATGACAACAATCTGACAGGTACCACATGTTTCATATTTGTGTCCCTTTGACATATTTTATCATAGTTTTACATATTCGAAATTTTGTGATTTTATTTTTAAATTTTTGTCATAGTTTAATCATACTAGTTCTGTCATATTTTTACCACATATGTCATAATTTTCTCATTTTATTGTCAAATTTTTGATGAAATTTTGTCATATTTGTCAAATTATGTCATTATTTTGCCTTTTTTTATGACATTTGTCATATTTTTGACAAAAGCGAATCGTATTTTTGTTATTTTACTGAAAAATTTATGTCATAGCTTCGTAATTTTATTGTCACACCACATTTGTCACATTTTTGTCATTGTATTACCAATATTTTATCACTATTATGGCATATATTATTATATGGTGTCATATTTATGTCAACGTCAACATTTTACCACATTTGCCATATTTTTGGCTTATCCTGAATATAATTGTGTTGATTTTTAATTTCATTTTATTTTAAACTTTTTGTCATAATTGTCAGATTTTTGTGGTTTTTTAGTCATACTTACATAACATTTGTCATAATTTTGTCATGTTTTATCATTTTACTGTCAGTTTTTTGTCATATTTTTGTCATAATTTTGTCTCCCACATTGGCTCCACAGACACCCTCGTCAGCGTTCATCTCGCCAACCCAAACACTTATTTTTAACCTTCCCACCTCACCCTTCACACCATTTGTAAAACATAGAGTGTCCTAACCGGGATTTCCTGACAGGGTTTTCCCGGGGATACAGAAAATTTTGGAACTCCCGAATTCCGGGAAACGCCTAAATATCCCGGGAATGGAATATACATATGCTGAATGACTAATAATTCAAAGTATCTAAATTGATTGATTGTTTGATTAAAGAGACTTTAAAAAGTATCTTAATTGGAAAAATGGATCAGATTGAGCTAGGCAAATGATAGTTCTTCGTTGATATATGGCTTAGACTTAAACTTTTTTTTTCTAAAAATTGTCAAATAAATGGAATTTGATAAAAAAAAATTGATTTCGTTCGAAAACGTAGTACTGAAACTGAAAATACTGAAACAATAACTGAAAGTGCAAGGTAGGATACTATACAATACTTGTATGCAAACACTTGGGTTCATAACAAACATTGCTAGAAAGCTTGTATGCAAGAGACTAACTTAAGAAACCAAAAGTACGGATATCACTAAAGGAACGAATTCATAATTCCACATAGAGCTGTACTAAAGTTTCGTGGTACTTTTTTGCTGCCGAGGTCCATGGAACTTCTTTGTTTATCAAATTTAAGCAAAACCCAAAAAAAGCTTTAAAAGTACTGTTTTGGTTGCTATTTCTACTTTTTGGGAAGTTGAAAGTTTGTATAAAGAAAAGCAATACAATTGTTATGTAATTTTAATTTTTTCAACATCAAGCAGCTATCAAAGTGTTGCGAGTCTTTTTGTACAGCTCAAAAGTTGGTAAGAAATCTCTTTGTTACTCTTTTGTAAACTTGAAAGTTTTAAATGAGTTCCAACGGGCCTTCAAAAGCAACCTCGCAATTTAGGAAGTTTGAAGAAAAATTTAACCCTCATCCGTCCCTGAATTTTTACCCGATACACTGTACGATACAGTCCCTGGAGTGTTAATTTGACAATTCTGACTTCAACCAGTCTATCTCCATTGTTTCCTAACCGATTTTTACACAATTTTGAAAACTTCATAATGTAACTCAGACATTAGTCAGCTGCAACTCTTCAGTTTTCGCTTATTCAAATTCTAAGGGGAAAAAAAACGAAATAATATGCTTTCGAAAAAAGACTGTAGATCAGATACGGAATGCTCAGAAAATTTTACTAAGTTTCCAAGAAAGCTGAAGCTAGAAGCTACATATGTTGCACATAAAGATATATTTTTTGATTTTTTTTTTTAGATCATAACCACAAACAATGTAAAAAAGTGGTGTAGAACCGTACCTTTCAATCAATGAACCGTTAGAATTGTTTAAGTCACACTGGATAAATTTTGAAAAGAGGATTGAAAAGTTGCCGTAATATGACACATTTTTGCATTCTAAGATTGTCAAAATACGAATCACTGAATTTTTGACGAATTTTCAAAGGTAGCTGTTTTTAACTTATTGCGTTCACAAAACTATGAATTTTGTAAAAATAGGTTGAGAAACAAGAGGGATAAAGCGGTTTTTAGCGAGGAGTGTCAAATTGACACTCAAGGTCTTATAAAGTAGTTTTCTTTTGTGCTGGGCTTTCAGGGCGCGTCCATAAAAAAAGAAATGATTTGATAAATTCATCGAGGGCCCCCGAAGATTTTTTTTATTAGGATCCACACGAATAGACTTCAGTGTCATATTGACGCTTAAGGGCGGAATAGGGTTCATAAGTTTCGCGATCCCCAAAATATGGATAAGTCTGAAGGCCGTCCAGGTCTTTTCATGGGTAGGTATTCTAGAAAGGGGAGAGTGGGGTATCGTGGGCCACTTTTAATATCTCAGATGTGTGTTGAGATAAAAATCTCAAACCAACTGTCATTGTCGTCGCTTTGCGTGAGCATATATTCCTATATGTTGTTGCATAATATGCTTCTTTTATTTACTTATTTACTTATTTTATTATTAATTCATCGAACATAAAAGTTTAAATGAATAGTAAAAACACGGTCAAACAACATTAAATAATCTGGACTGACGTATTCGACGAATACTGCGACTTGTAGATTCTCCAAACTGGTGTAGGTGTTCAGCATCCTGGAACATACGCACCATCGCGCTTAGTGGCTTATTGAAGCCATACGAAGTTCGATGAGTTTGATTTAATAGTAACGAGCCAGATCGTAGGGTCCTTGGTGGGGCTCTGAAGATTATCATTCCGAGCAAATTTGGCGATTGCACTTCTCCGTTGAAAATTTTTGAGATAAATGCTGCCTGTTGAGTCTTTCGGCGGCATCCAAGAGTTTCTAGACCCAAAAGCTGACATCGCTCAGGATAAGCGGGGAGATCTTCGGGGTGGCGCCAGGGAAGGTGTCTTAAGGCGACTCTGACAAATCGCTTTTGCACGCGCTCAATCCTCAATCCTTTATCACGTTAAAAAAAGTTAGGAAAATTTACTTACATAATTAAAAAAAACACCCGCTAATTTCGTCGATGGGGAACCTAAAGTGCATAACAAAATTATGCTCATACGTTTATGATCTTAGTTTTGTCATGATCTTTCACGTGGAAAAGGAATTTTTGATGAAACATCAATAAGTCACACAAACGCAACCAATTTGCAAATCATAGCTTGTGGGGAATCGTGGGCCACACATCTTGAATCACCTATATTTTTATGTTTTTATACACATTCAGAACTTAAAAAAACATTTTACCTATCCGTTAAGTTTTCTTATGCCGAATGAAGAGTTATGAAAAATATTTTGTCCATCCTATATAACAAATTTTGCCAAAACGTTCGCGAGCCAGGTTTTAGAATCTATGCGATCATACACAGCTCTCTTTTTTATTTTATCACTAGCTGACCCGGTGTGCTTTGCTACACCTTTCAAAATCGGATGATATTATCAGAATTTATTGTTTTGTTGGCATTGTTTTAAATCAAATTAAAGCATAATTCATAAGCAACCGCTATAAAATGAGAGCTGCAGCTGGAGTTTTGTATTGCAACACAAAAATAACTTAAACTAATATTCTGAATCTTGATCTATAAATTTGTGTTAAAGGTCTGATAATTTTAATCTGTTTCTTCAAGCTTTGCTCTAAAAAAGGAGGGTCTCAAATTAATCGTACGCAAACAATCCAACTGATAAATAATGGTTGTTTTTGCTTGATATGTTCTGGAATAATGCAAAAAAAACTGATGAGAGCCCCTCCCCCTGTCCTTCCCTCCCCTCCCCCCTGTTTAATGAAGATCGTGATATTTAATAATCATACCCATTTTTTTTCGTTTTGTTGGCTTTGTTAGCATAAATTGAGAACTGTAAGGAAGGTGGATGGAGGAGGATGGTGTGTCAGATAATCATAGAATCAGACCAAAATGATTTTAGATGGTAAGTTTTGTCCATTTCTCGGATTTTGTAAAAAAAAGTTTAATGTAAGCATTCTTCTTCCCATCCTTAATTCACAATTCTATCATCTCACTGCAAGAAAGAAATTGTTTGACATAGAAAATTTTCTGGTATTGGAATACCATCTCAGACAGACAGAAATTCATTTTTATATATATAGATCTGAAATTGCTTTAAAATAACGAAATGAATAAGGATATCACAGTTTTGGGTCAACTCATAAACTTTGCATGTTATTTGGTCAATTTGGATTTGGTGGCCCACGATTCCCCGCCATTTTTCAAAATTCAAAAAATATTGCTTTTTTTCAAATAGTCAGAATTTGGGGAAAATAACTTATTAAAAATTAAAAAAAAACCTTATGATACTTGAAAATGTAGAAAACCATACCATTTTTTATTTTCATTTTATCTTTTATAATAAAGAAGTAATGGAACAACGAAAAAAAGTGGCCCATGATTCCCCACTCTCCCATACTTTTCCCCAAAGGCGTTTAACAGAGTTTGCAAAATGAAAGCTATTCCGTTGTAGCTAGAAAAATCTTCAAGTGAAACTTTTACAAAATCTAGATACAGAGCGTGAAGTGAAGTAATCATTTGAATCGTCCTGAACATGGAATCAAAACGCTAATTTGAGAACTTAGAATCGATATTCAAATAAAAATCTGCTCTGATTGAAAACAGAATGGTTTATCTATCAAAACTTAAACTCTGTCATCAATCATTCCGGGTTCTAGCATGAAAAGAGACACTTTCGAGAGAATGCAAATCAAAACCAGTTGCATGGCTTGGCTACATTCCAGGCTGCAAGCTGACTAATGTCGATAATTGGCAGATGGATCAGCTCAGTGTCGCCCTAATAAAGCCCTTTCAACGGCTACTTTCCACGATGAAGCATCGCCAAGAAATTAAAGCTGCTCGATTTCTCGAGGGGGTGCGGCAAAGTTGCATTCTTCTCCAGGTGAAGCTCCAGCAAGCTCCAAACGAATATAAATCACCTCCTTAGAACGTAGACAAATTTATTTTTGTTCCTGAGGGCAACTCGACAGCGAGACACAACACATTGGAACTGGGTGAGAAAAAATTAAAATATTTTAAAAATTAAGGATTATCAATATTCTCATTGAAAATTGATTTTTGACGTACAACTTAAAGTTGACAAATTTAAGATTATTTCCGTTTTATCGCTTTCTCATAATTGTAATTTCAACCTAACTTGGCCCCGCTCCAGAATTGCTCAGCTGATTTGTTTCAGTATTTATATCAACAGTGACAAATTAAATTTTGCTCTTTTTGTGACTGGCTCCTAATGGTTTTGTTCGGTCGTTGCTCGTTTAGTTACTGCCCCAGTAGCGTGTTGTCTTGTGTAGTAATTGGGTTTACGTTTATGTTTCCTTTTTTCTCTTTTGCGCGCTTTTTTTTAATGTTTCGTCTGTTTGTTTAAATTTTGTCTGGTCTAGCCATCATCGGATTTCTATCGCTTTGAATAACGAACTCCAGGTCCCCGGTTTCTGACCAAGAATATTCGCCGTTTTTTTAAGTTTCGCGTGGCTTAGGGTTGAGGAATTGTTGTTTTGAATAATATGGCAATATGAGCCATTCTTTTTGCTGCTCGAGGCATCAACAAACACAAGCTGACTGAGATGTACGACCGCGAAAGTATTTGTGAAGAAAAAGTTCACTGAACTGAGAGGGCTTGATGGCATTTATTTATTTATTTTATTTATTTATACTTGCAATTCAAGATACAATCTTATTAGACATTGCAATCGGCGTGTACTGGGGTGTGCAAAAAAAAAATATTTCTAATTACAGCAACTTAACTACTTATGTCTTATCCTAACCTCGCGGGTCTGTGTATTAATTACAGTTTTTTAATTTTAGATTTTAAGTTTCAGATGAATAATCATTTCAACAAGCAACATTCGTACTGAACCGAGTTTTCGTTTTTTTTTTCTTTTTTGTCTCTTATGTCTTTTTTTTAAGTTTTGTGACTATTTTTTTGCCATTTTTTGTCTCTTTTGTCTTTTTTGCCTTTTTTGTCTTTTTTGTCTTTTTTGTCTTTTTTGTCTTTTTTGTCTTTTTTGTCTTTTTTGTCTTTTTTGTCTTTTTTGTCTTTTTTGTCTTTTTTGTCTTTTTTGTCTTTTTTGTCTTTTTTGTCTTTTTTGTCTTTTTTGTCTTTTTTGTCTTTTTTGTCTTTTTTGTCTTTTTTGTCTTTTTTGTCTTTTTTGTCTTTTTTGTCTTTTTTGTCTTTTTTGTCTTTTTTGTCTTTTTTGTCTTTTTTGTCTTTTTTGTCTTTTTTGTCTTTTTTGTCTTTTTTGTCTTTTTTGTCTTTTTTGTCTTTTTTGTCTTTTTTGTCTTTTTTGTCTTTTTTGTCTTTTTTGTCTTTTTTGTCTTTTTTGTCTTTTTTGTCTTTTTTGTCTTTTTTGTCTTTTTTGTCTTTTTTGTCTTTTTTGTCTTTTTTGTCTTTTTTGTCTTTTTTGTCTTTTTTGTCTTTTTTGTCTTTTTTGTCTTTTTTGTCTTTTTTGTCTTTTTTGTCTTTTTTGTCTTTTTTGTCTTTTTTGTCTTTTTTGTCTTTTTTGTCTTTTTTGTCTTTTTTGTCTTTTTTGTCTTTTTTGTCTTTTTTGTCTTTTTTGTCTTTTTTGTCTTTTTTGTCTTTTTTGTCTTTTTTGTCTTTTTTGTCTTTTTTGTCTTTTTTGTCTTTTTTGTCTTTTTTGTCTTTTTTGTCTTTTTTGTCTTTTTTGTCTTTTTTGTCTTTTTTGTCTTTTTTGTCTTTTTTGTCTTTTTTGTCTTTTTTGTCTTTTTTGTCTTTTTTGTCTTTTTTGTCTTTTTTGTCTTTTTTGTCTTTTTTGTCTTTTTTGTCTTTTTTGTCTTTTTTGTCTTTTTTGTCTTTTTTGTCTTTTTTGTCTTTTTTGTCTTTTTTGTCTTTTTTGTCTTTTTTGTCTTTTTTGTCTTTTTTGTCTTTTTTGTCTTTTTTGTCTTTTTTGTCTTTTTTGTCTTTTTTGTCTTTTTTGTCTTTTTTGTCTTTTTTGTCTTTTTTGTCTTTTTTGTCTTTTTTGTCTTTTTTGTCTTTTTTGTCTTTTTTGTCTTTTTTGTCTTTTTTGTCTTTTTTGTCTTTTTTGTCTTTTTTGTCTTTTTTGTCTTTTTTGTCTTTTTTGTCTTTTTTGTCTTTTTTGTCTTTTTTGTCTTTTTTGTCTTTTTTGTCTTTTTTGTCTTTTTTGTCTTTTTTGTCTTTTTTGTCTTTTTTGTCTTTTTTGTCTTTTTTGTCTTTTTTGTCTTTTTTGTCTTTTTTGTCTTTTTTGTCTTTTTTGTCTTTTTTGTCTTTTTTGTCTTTTTTGTCTTTTTTGTCTTTTTTGTCTTTTTTGTCTTTTTTGTCTTTTTTGTCTTTTTTGTCTTTTTTGTCTTTTTTGTCTTTTTTGTCTTTTTTGTCTTTTTTGTCTTTTTTGTCTTTTTTGTCTTTTTTGTCTTTTTTGTCTTTTTTGTCTTTTTTGTCTTTTTTGTCTTTTTTGTCTTTTTTGTCTTTTTTGTCTTTTTTGTCTTTTTTGTCTTTTTTGTCTTTTTTGTCTTTTTTGTCTTTTTTGTCTTTTTTGTCTTTTTTGTCTTTTTTGTCTTTTTTGTCTTTTTTGTCTTTTTTGTCTTTTTTGTCTTTTTTGTCTTTTTTGTCTTTTTTGTCTTTTTTGTCTTTTTTGTCTTTTTTGTCTTTTTTGTCTTTTTTGTCTTTTTTGTCTTTTTTGTCTTTTTTGTCTTTTTTGTCTTTTTTGTCTTTTTTGTCTTTTTTGTCTTTTTTGTCTTTTTTGTCTTTTTTGTCTTTTTTGTCTTTTTTGTCTTTTTTGTCTTTTTTGTCTTTTTTGTCTTTTTTGTCTTTTTTGTCTTTTTTGTCTTTTTTGTCTTTTTTGTCTTTTTTGTCTTTTTTGTCTTTTTTGTCTTTTTTGTCTTTTTTGTCTTTTTTGTCTTTTTTGTCTTTTTTGTCTTTTTTGTCTTTTTTGTCTTTTTTGTCTTTTTTGTCTTTTTTGTCTTTTTTGTCTTTTTTGTCTTTTTTGTCTTTTTTGTCTTTTTTGTCTTTTTTGTCTTTTTTGTCTTTTTTGTCTTTTTTGTCTTTTTTGTCTTTTTTGTCTTTTTTGTCTTTTTTGTCTTTTTTGTCTTTTTTGTCTTTTTTGTCTTTTTTGTCTTTTTTGTCTTTTTTGTCTTTTTTGTCTTTTTTGTCTTTTTTGTCTTTTTTGTCTTTTTTGTCTTTTTTGTCTTTTTTGTCTTTTTTGTCTTTTTTGTCTTTTTTGTCTTTTTTGTCTTTTTTGTCTTTTTTGTCTTTTTTGTCTTTTTTGTCTTTTTTGTCTTTTTTGTCTTTTTTGTCTTTTTTGTCTTTTTTGTCTTTTTTGTCTTTTTTGTCTTTTTTGTCTTTTTTGTCTTTTTTGTCTTTTTTGTCTTTTTTTTGTCTTTTTTGGCTTTCTTTTCCGTTGAATTCTTCTAGATGTAAAATTCATGCTTCTTGAGAAACCCTTGTGGAGCGAATCTTCTTGCTTGGCGAAAATGATAACGTTCTTGTGTTTTTGCACAGTTTTTCATGAGGTATGCCTCATGTGTGTCCAATTAGCAAACTTGAGCTGGAAATTATCTAGTTCCTACTGGGTACAAAGCTATGTGGAAGCTAATAGCTTCAATTTTGTCGTTCAAACTCTAACGTACATCATTCTGAAAGGAGCTCGTTGCCTAAAGTCTAACTTTCAGCAATTGTTCAGCTCTGATCCTGTTCGACAATTTTGCGTCCAGCCAGCTACACAGAGCATAGAGTGAGGAAAACACCAAGACCACAACGGGAAAATAGTCGAAATTTGAGTGACGATCGTATGTTAGTATTTTAACGCTTCTTTGCATTCGTGTCACATGCAGCAGCAAGCTTCCTTTTTTCGTCTGAAGCTTTTTTTGGTGCTAGTAGCGAGTGCCTCCGGGGAGCGATATGGCGGCGATAAACAAGAGGAGGATAAAATGGAGAGAAAAACACGCTATGATGTGTGTTTCCTAGTCTGTAACACATGTGGCAATTTAAACATTGTTAAGTTAAAACTAGCCTTCTAAAGTGTCGTTTGACTTGTTTCTTTAGGACAGAAAAAATTGGAAGAGACCGAGTTGATTTCGTTAGAAAATTAAATCAATTAACTTAGGAATATGTTACGTTCATTTTTTAAATATTGATTTAATGAAAAATAATTCTTATCGAATTGTACAATAGATTGGTTCCATAAATCTTATTTTCTGAAACACACTTTTCGATAAATTCACAGCTCGATATGCATACTCGATGAATGCTTCAAGATAGGTTGGCTTAGCTTGCTAGCTTGCGGCCAATAATTGCTACTCCGCGATTGATATAGGCCATCAATTTTATGCAAAATCCATCAGAATTTTGTTTGGCATCAAGAGCACATTCTCAGTGCACAAAACTCATGCTCTGCCTTTGAAAAAATCAATAACGGCGCCGGCCACGTCCAAGTATTCAATGAAAGACAGAGGAAGTTTGGTTCAACTTTCAACCATTTTAGTCAATGGTATTACCTTGGAGATTCTCTAAACCTTCTATGCTCCCAATCGTTTCCTATTGAAACTCCTGTTTCTATCTGTGAGGCCTGTAAACAAAAACAAATTATAGATAAAAAAAAATATTTAAATTTAAAATAAGAATGTTTTTGAAAATTGATATTCCGAATGTTTATTCAGATCTTAGATTCAGGATTCATATTTTAAATAAATCTACATTCAGGACAAAATCGAAATTTCGAAAATAGGGAATAAATTGTTTTTTATTTAATTCATTAAGTAATGTAAGGTTATTTTTAATTTGGCTAATTCTTGTAAACAAATATTTAGTCAAAATGTTGACAAATTGGTTGGTCGGCTCCTCTCAAACAACAAAGCGCCAAGGGAAAACAACACTGTTTTCAGTTCGGCTTCTGAGTGTAATCCGCTTTTGCTGATCATGCTCCACTCTTTATCTGAGTTTACACGAGCTGTAAGCAGGGTTGCCAATTTTTTTTTAAAAAAATCAGGTACTGGTGAAACAAAAATCAGGATACGTCAAAGAAACGAAAATTTCGCTCAAATAGATGACCTTTTTGTTTGGTCTTCGCTCCAAATTTTCGCTTCAGCAATGGTTTCTAAAGCCGCAATCAACCGTGACGAGAAATTGCTTTTCCAGATATTTCTGAACCGTTAACATTCTATAAGTCAACCAACTTACTTGAAAATGAAAAAAAAAAATAGTTGCAAACGGTCGCTAATTAATTTTTTTGTCAAAACGAATAAAATTTGATCATTAAAAAAAAAGTAGTTTTGTGTTGTGATCGATTGCTTTTGTGACGTGCATTTTCGTTAGAATTGATCATCTTTGACTTCAGAACTTTCCACTTTAAATTCCTGTTCTCTTTGTGAAAAAGGAAATGAAATAAGTTACAGAGATAACAACGAACGAAGTTATGCCTTTAAAAAATTTTGACGTGAATTCAATCAGTTTCAATAAAACATACGCTGAGACATTCTAAAAAACTATTATAGCCTTAAAAATAACCATCATCATAGTTTTCCTGGGTTTACTCTTTTTATGAGTTTTCAGCATTAACTCATAAAATGAGATTTCAAGGAGAACTTACATTATGGTTATTTTTCATCCGTTTTTGAAAAATTAGATAATAGTTGAAAAATAACCGTTTTCATAAAAAGGGAACGCTAATTTTTTTTTTCAAAATATTACGATAAAAAAATTTGATATTTATTATTTTTCATTTCATATAATAAAATTTTGAGCAAAATGTTTATTCATTTTTTGATGATTTCCTTTAGCCCTCTCGATCGATTCCACTGATTGGACCATTCCTTGATGCGGTAGGCCTTGGAAGGCAGGGCACATGGCTTCAGGGAAGTAAGACTGCATCCCTCTTCAATGTCTTTAGGCACATTTTGTTTCCTGATCTAATTTTCAGAGCGCTACCGGAACAAGGGAATCGAGAAACCCTCTATCAGTTCCGACAACAGGTTGCTTCCTTTTAAACTCTTGTTCTGCAACTTTCTGGCATTTTATTCGTTCCGGATTTCTAGGACTCGGGCAAACTAAGTTTTTCATTAATTACACTGCCTGAAAAAGAAATTTAAAAATTGGTGTTGAGGACGAATTTCAAAAAAATTGAATATTGACTACTGTTTCCATTTTACTACTATTCGACTTTTGCTCTCGATTGAATATTCCGTCAATTGCAAGGTGTTGCAAACCTAACTAAACTGATGCAAAAGTGGAGTAGAAAAAACAAACATTTGAGCTGCGATTTCAAACATGGCGACTTTATTTTTCAGTCATTTTATTATTGAATTTTTATCAATTTTTTATTTTCATCATGAACTCCTAAAACGGTGGAAATTCAACAATTCATAATGATTGAAAGAAAAATTTTGGGAGTTGTTTTAGAAATACCATGAAATGGTTCAATAAAAGGCATAAATGGTTAAAAAACAATGAGCGTGCATGGTTGTGAACTGAATTCACGTCACGAAATTTCAAGTTATTCTGAACCATTCTTTAGAGCAGTGGTTTTCAAACTTTTTCCACTCGCCGACCCCTTTTGCAAAATGTTTGAGCTCAACGCCCCCTGGCCTAATTTTTAGAAAATCTAAAAAAATGATAATTTGGATCGCTGAAAAAACCATTAGCTTTTGGCTTTGTGTTGCTGTAAGGCTTAACTCAACATTCATTCAAATTTATATGAGGACCTCAGAGCCAAAGAAGTAGATGGCATTATAAGTGTAAAAAAAGTCGATTTCGATTTTTTTTAATGTCAAGCGATTGTTCATGTTTCAAACTATATTTCAAGATTTTTCAGATTTTTTTTGCATACTATTTTGCTCGAAAGAAATATGCAAATTAAAAAAAAAATATTGGCTGGGCCTCATATTGGTTCAAACCTACAGTAAACACTTAATTCTTTGTATTTGGTAAACTAAATTCTACATACATTTACCATTAATTTGAATTATTGAATAAAAACTAATTACTGTCAAGCCAGTGAAAAAAACGTAAAAAAAAGTATTTTTGATTTTAGTCCTGATCAAAGTTATGCAACATTCACGTGTCTTAAAGTTTAAATTAGATTCTAACAATTGAAATCCAGCAATGTTAGTGAAGCTACAGAATTGAATTTTTGCATCGTTTAAAATAATGATGAGCAAATAAGAACTTAAAACTATAAATTCTCTTTACTCAAAAAATCTTTCATATTTGCTTTCCAAAAAATCTCACAAATTTTTTCAAAGGTTTCATCTGTTCAATAGATTTTCTGAGACAATTCATTTAAAAGATTATCATGCATTGCTATCTGAAATTATTCTTTTTTAGTATATCCCAAAACAATTTTACAAAACAAGATCAACATGTAATTTTTTTTTTTGATAATTAAAAAAAAACTTTTCGATACATTTTAAGAAAAAAGATATACTGGATACTGGAATGAACATTTGCTTGCAGTTCTATGCAATTATTTTTTTTATTTTTGTTTCGGTTATAGTCGTTTTACCATCTTTATGGCATTCGCGACTTTATATCATCGTTGCAGTTTTCGGATAGTTATTGAAAAACTCATCCGGTACAATTGTGTTTGATATTTACTCATGGGCTCGAACTCGCGGACATCGGCTCAGGAGACAACGGACTTACCAACTGAGCTATATCACAAGCCCAATATGCAATTATTGATATTTTAGTCTTGAACCTGATCTTTAGTGTTGTGACTTAATTTCATTGTTTTGCTTCGATCTTACTTGTTGTTATTTTAAATCTACGTTGTTTAGTGTTTTGTAAAAATGTGAATTACGACATTACGACCTCACCGCCCCACTGAGCCCTTCCAACGCCCCCCAAATTCTAAAACTGAGCTCACCGCCACCATGGAAGCTCTCAACGCCCCCGAGGGGGCTGTAGGGACCACTTTGAAAATCGCTGCTTTATAGCCTTCAAATTTTATGTACACTTTTAAATGTTGTATTTTGTTATTCCAACTTGTACAATCCTAAATTTTCAGTATCTTTTCCTAACGTTTTCCTAATTTTAGACTGACACTTGAACAGCAACATACTGAGGAATCATACGTTCAAATTACAACTGTTTAGAAGATAAACCAAAAAAAAACTTTAATTCCAATATTTTTGTTTTTTTTGCTTGAAAACTACGAACTTATTAAAAAATTAACTAAATCATATTTTATTTGTTAAAATTCGACCATCTGAAAGGTCAAAAAAGCTTTCAGAACGTATTGCTTTTATAAAATTTTACAAAATATCAAATTTTGTGACTTGAATTTACTCATTCAAGTTGTTGTAACTCAGCTGGATTTCAACAAATAACTATAAAATTATGTGTTTCAGAATCGTCTCATCATTTTCAGATCATCATGACGATTCATGAGTTTTGGTAAAATTAGGACGGTATCTTAAGAATCGGGAAAATTCCTGAGAAATCAGGACACCCTTGGCACCTACGGTTCGGAGAACAGCGCTTTTTCTTGTAAACATACCAAGAAAAAACTATTGTTCCGGATCGTCCCAAAAAATTCGATCTTGTCGAAGTGGACTGTATTAATAACAGTTGGGGTGACCGGGGGAACATTTCTATAGCACAATAAACTGTCTGTTACTGCACTTGAGGGCTTGATTTAGGCAGCCCAATTAACCTCTTCAGTTCACTAGAGGTGATATTTCTCACTTGCAGGAGATTCTTCGGATGTAATCACTTAAAACGACCGATTTGGGGAAACTTTATTCCCAACTATCTTAAAATACCGAGCCGACCGGGGGGAAATAATTGTAGCCGAGATGTTGCTTGTACGGAGGTTGCTGCGAACTGATTTATTTCTCCTATGTTGATCAACAGATCATAGCACGAACACGATCACACGATCGGTCGTGGAGAGTGAGTTCTAAGGAGAGAACTCACTTTCATGCTCAGTCGCTAGGGTGGCTCTTGCTTTATAGCTACTAAATTATGACGTTCCAAAACAACTATCTTTGCTCCGGAGACTGAGATAATATGGGAGAAGATACGTCAATGATCAAACAAATTGTGCAGCTAATGATTGAAATTGTGGTAACTTGTAGCAATCTGTGTGGAAAGATGAGAAGATTTGTGTTAAAATAAGAAAAATCAGTGCTCGAGAGAGAGAGGAAATGTGCGAACTGTTGCATTTTTTGCAAACAGTTGTGGAATTTCGATGAAATTTATAGTATTCTCTCTCTATTGCAATCTCCCGGTAAGCACTCAGATTTCTCCTCAACATAATGCGCAATTTATTTTTACGAAGAAGGAAATTCTCTTCATCAGCGGATGTGAATGCTCTCGCTCACTCTTATGTGTTGAGTCAACACTGTTGACACTCTCACTCTTGATTGTAGTGCGATTCAGAGGTGCCAGGTGTCCTGATAAATCGGGATTTGACCTGATTTTCGAGAAACCGTCCTGATTTTTTTAATTGTCCTGAAATGTCCTGACTTTTTAAAAATGGTCTTTAAAACGTACTGAATTGTCCTGATGCCCAAAAAATATCTTAATTGTAATTGAATTTATAGTAAATTCACCGACACATCGAACAAATCTGTAATAAAAAAGTGTAACCGATCTTGATTTTCGGTTTAGAAGATATTTGAATGCTATTTTTTTTCAAATAAACTGCAGACCAAGCCTTCATTTATGCAAATTAGGCAGAATAAGTGGCGTCCTGAGAAATCCTGATTTTTTTCTACATGGTGTCCTGATTTTTGACAAAAGAACCTGGCATCCCTGGTGCGATTTATCTTTCTCCAAAAAGCTTGGGGAAGCAAACGAAGAAAATGCACTCTCTTTCACTGGACAAGCCGATCTGAGGAGTTGTGCCATCCGTGGCTCCAGCCATAAACGGAATAGAATTCTGGTTCTGGTTTTTTTTTGCTGGTGTCATAAAAATAACGTGGGATTGTGGATCTGTACCCCTGGATTTATGCACCATCTTAGCATCATCAACTTATGCAAAACTTTCAGTGGTTTCAATTAGCGAGCTGGTCAAATTAGCGACTGGATTGGCGCCGCTTACCTTTAAGTTAGCAATGCCGAACACTGATAATTTCGGTCATTACCAAATTTGAGAATAAACAAGTTCTAGTAATGCTCTTATCAAGCCAGTCAGTGAGTGGAAGTCTTTATTCATGCACAGCGCGAGTGAGGCTAGAAGAGAGAAAGAGAAATGGTTACGACACATCCACCTCCGCCTGGTTGTCACACATGGGGTGAATTATTTTTTGTTCGACTATAAAGCTAGCTACTAGCGTAGTTGCTGTTGATGTTGTTCTCGCTGTCGTTACTTTCTAAGTTTTTCCTCGGCAGGCTGGCAGGATGAAACGATTTTCCCACACACCCACCCACAAACGGCCGGCTTCGTGATTGGCATCGACAAAAATGTAGCCCCGCCAGGATGTTTTTTTTCTTTTACTGTATTTCACTCATTCTTCAACATCCTGCTGATGCGTCCTTGGATTTCCCTTTTGTAGGGAAGGGAGTTCATTAGAGCCTTGTACCTGTAGTAACCGTTCTTCAGTTCAACACACTTTTTCTCAATTTCACTTTATCCTAAAAACCTTTTTTAAACATTTCCAAATCACTACGAAATCTTTCAAAATTTGATATTACCTTTCGCTTTGAAATTCGAATCTAGAATGACAACCACAACATGCTTATCAACAGATCTCAAATTTAAGTTCACTCTTGGTCACTCAAGAACTCATGACTCGTCTCTCAGTAAACACTCTTAAACTGGCATAATCATATATAGTTTTAACTTGACTCATTTTAGCACTGTTCAAAATAACATAGTAAAGTATTGACATCTGAACCGATAAACCGGAGCATTTTACAAAGACATTATCAAGGACTTATCTAACAGTTGTTCTAATAAAAACTAAGTAAATTGAATGGTCAACCAACATGAATACTAATCATCTGGATATATCTACTACATTCGCTTCCTCCTCCACTCTAATAATGAGCTGAATCATTAATATATTATTTGTTTTTTTTTTCACCTTCATGCTGATTTCTCACGATTTGTTATTTTCAAACTTACTTACAAACATTTTTCTTTCTATATAAAAAAAAGTGATTGAATTTTCTAATCTGTTTTCCACATAAATTTCAGTACAAGATGTAAAATAAGTTAAAGTTTACAAAAAATTAAACATTGATAGAGACATACATTTTGATTGCCGTGGCATATTATGTTCTAGCTCTCTTTAGAATAACTTGATAATAGATTTTGCATTATTCTAATAAAACTATTACCATTCAATAAACCACAGGACAGCTTAGCGAATATTTTTATTCATTGAGTGTTCCGCGCACTTTTCGCCTCTTCACTGTGAATGTCGGAGAACCTTGTGTTTCTAAGAACCTTGGCTCCGTTATTTTCAACTACTGTTTTTCTGCCATCACTGCCATCTAAAGTCACTCACTGTTGACAATTTGATTGCTCGTTTTACTTTTACTTTTTTTTTTTGTGTTATTGTTACGAACTGGCAAGGACGGGAGCGATTGGAGGAGCAATTACGGGAATAGCTTTTCAGGGCACTGTCCGCCAGAAACAAAAAACACTAAGGCCTAGTTGGCAAGCATTTGCAGATGTAAGTCCTTATTAAATGTTTTCGAAACACAAACTTATTGTTTTCTACTTCCACAACACCAGTTAACAGTGCCACTATCAACGAAAGATGACAATCTTCGGTATACACGGGCCCTGCTTGTCTACTTATGGACGCCAGAAACCCGCAAACTCCAGAACTATACATCAACCAAAGTGTGGACGTTCCTTTTCCGTGCCAGTCAATCCCAAGAGGAAGACAAATTTGTTGCAGATCACCCGGTTGACCTGTTACTAGACATGGACAGTGCAGAAGGAATAATATGCAACTCATTAAACCTCGCGTGTGCTCAACAGAAAACCTTGAGAAATTCAAGTAATAATAGAAATAAGTTAAGTCCTTCAACATAGTGTTCCAACTCCGCCCTTCTTAGATACAATAAAACTTGTCAACCAATATAATGACAAATCTTTTGGGAACGTTATATCTTTAAATAATTTAGAGAAACACTAAACAAACACAACGAGTTGCCCTATTTGGTAATGGCTAGTGCAAATTCCTGTAAATGTTCAGATATCGTTAGAGTTAGACTAAGTTCAAGCCGCTAACGAATTGTAAATTAAACGAAAATCAGAATGACAGCCATCACAAATGACATTGCCGAACAAATAAACCTTTCAATCCGAATTTGAAGATCCTTACTTTTAAGGACAATTAATGCTACACGCGAGAAATGAAAAAATAATACTTAGTAACAAGAATATTACTTAACTCCTGGTTATAGAAGCTAGAACAAATGATGCAAGTAAAATCGGAAATTACTTTCAGAAAAGCCAGAATGATATTTTTAAATATCGGACAGTGCACTTGTTTTGTAGCTAAGCATTTTTGTTTAAGTTTTTTTTTGGTCTAATAAACCTGTATTATTGGCGCTATGTAACAAAGAGACTGTGTTCCAACACACCATTTTGAAGGTAAACTATGAAACTTAATAATTCAATAAGTTCAAATCTATTACCGTTTTGTTCACATGATATTTTATATAGTGCTATGCATGAAATTTCGTTTATTTTTATTTTTTTTTTTAAAGAAATCAAACTTGTTTAATGAGTTGGTCCTTTGATTCTAAAATATGTAATTTCTGACGAAATGTTGTTTTATTTCCGTAGTATTCCATCTTACGGCATAATTGACGAAAACTAAATGAATTGTACTGAATCTATTTCGGGCCATGAAAATTTTAATTCCCTATGTATTTGAGGTAAGGTGTCTTCTTTTTTCTTTTTCAAACGATAGTTCATAAATTTTATAAACGGAAAATCTAAAAAGTTTTGCTAAACTTAGCTTGCTTGCCTACCCACAATTACCTTCAATTATTGAATACAAAATGCTGTAGCTTTAATTTTAATATAATCGATGTTCCTTTTATATCCTTGGGTGTCTCTATTTCTTTAAAATAAGTTCTTTAAATAGAAAGTTTGACCTGTATTCCAATTTGAATTGAATTGGATTGTTGTAAATTGTCTCTCATTGTTGTGCAACTTTTGGCTTTATTACAATTTAAGGTTTTTTATTTTTTTAAGTCGTACTAGGTACTTTTTTCCACTAAATGAGTTGTACGTGTGCTTTTTTGAGCTTATGTTATTCCATTTTACTTGCAATCGAAGTGACTTTGTCAGTCAAAATCATGGCTTTATCCGAACAATTTTATTAATTAATTTAACACAGTAATATAAAATATTGGGGTTAAATTTTATCGATTTCTATCCGTCGTAAAATTCCCATTCCAAACATTATTCCCATTTTGTGAATGCCGCACAAAGTAAACGACGCTAGGCTTTTTGCAAGCCGTGTTTTGGTCAATTGTTATATTGTTAGCTCTAACACAACATTTTTGGATTTGATCTAAAACAAGCCGAATTTTATCGATCATTATATTCACATTCCAAAAAATAATTATTTATCTCAAAATACCTAAAATGTGTGTCAGTCGCAATCATAACAGTTTGCAACCGATTTTTTTTAATTATGCTCGTTACAGTAACCTTTTCCATTGATTCAAAGTTTAAATTCGTATTTGTAGGAGATAGAGCTATTTTATTTTTTAGGTGAAAATCGTGATGTTTTCAAAGTTTGATAAGTTTACAAAAAAAAACCTGGTCATGTCATCACACTAAAAGGGACTTGAACTCTCAATAGTAATCTTGTTTTGATCGTCATATTCATTACTAAATGTTACCCATATAGTTTGCGACCTCTTGCACATACTTAACGGGATTTGACTTTTATAGTGACCTCACCATCTTGTTTCGATCATCATGTGTATATTCCAGACATTATTTAAGATTCCTAATTTTAACCTCATTTAGTTTGCGACCTCTCGCACAAACTAAACGGGACTTGCCCTCTTGCAAGCCATCTTTGCACCGATCTTTCCACCGATCCTACCGACTGCGCCATTGTAGTAACCGTTCTTCAGTTCAACACACTTTTTCTCAATTTCACTTTATCCTAAAAACCTTTTTTTAAACATTTCCAAATCACTACGAAATCTTTCAAAATTTGATATTACCTTTCGCTTTGAAATTCGAATCTAGAATGACAACCACAACATGCTTATCAACAGATCTCAAATTTAAGTTCACTCTTGGTCACTCAAGAACTCATGACTCGTCTCTCAGTAAACACTCTTAAACTGGCATAATCATATATAGTTTTAACTTGACTCATTTTAGCACTGTTCAAAATAACATAGTAAAGTATTGACATCTGAACCGATAAACCGGAGCATTTTACAAAGACATTATCAAGGACTTATCTAACAGTTGTTCTAATAAAAACTAAGTAAATTGAATGGTCAACCAACATGAATACTAATCATCTGGATATATCTACTACAGTACCTA
>NW_026598438.1:0-26521 GCF_029784155.1 Uranotaenia lowii | reverse complement strand
TATTCTTCATGCTTTAAAATCACAGGTTCTAACTAAAATGTTAAATTAAAATCGAGTTTACAAAAGTAGAAAATAACCTTATTTGAACAGTAAACCTTACTTTTTACTTTTATTGCTGAATATTTGATACATTTTCAGCCCTGCTTAAAATGGTTATGCTTTTGATTCAAAAGAATTAGCTCCCTAATGTAAGTAAATAAAAAAGTTTTTGTTCTAAATGAAGCGTTCAAAATCCTTTTTTTTTATTTCGATTATGATAATCGTTTCGATATCATTGCGCTACTCGTGACTTTTATCACTTATCTGGGAGTTCTGGGACAACTGTGTTCAATGTTTACTCTTGGGCTCAAACTCACGGACATCAGCTCAGAAGGCAACTGATTTTACTTGGCAACTACCTATATTTTTAAAAGCTTCATTTAAAAAAATATCTGCTAGGACTAATTTCAAAACTTTTAATGCAAAATAACTTTAACTTGAACCATTTGTACTTAGTAGGGTACATTTTTTCACTTGTGTATGCATTGTTCAAGCACAAATATTAAAGGAAAAAAATTGTCAAGTTATCGACAGGTTGACGGAAGCGCAACACAAATTAGCAGAAACACTGGCTTCCCTAGAAACAGCGACAACATCATCAGCACCATCTTAGCTGATTCGACAATTAATCGTTCCCAGGACTACGTGACCGGACGGTGGGGCATCGGATTGCAGAACCAACGTGTGAACGGGAGTTGTGCAGTGAAAGATAATGTTGAATAAAGGCAGTCGTTAATAGTCAGTCGTGAAGTGTAGTTTAGTTTTAGTTTTTAAAAACCCGAAACTCGGCCATCAAAATATAACTTATATATATATATATATATATATATATATATATATATATATATATATATATATATATATATATATATATATATATATATATATATATATATATATATATATATATATATATATATAAATATATATTATATATATATATATATATATATATATATATATATATATATATATATATATATATATATATATATATATATATATATATATATATATATATATATATTATATATATATATATATATATATATATATATATATATATATAGATTATATATATATATATATATATACTAGCAGACCCGGTAAACTTCGTCTTACCATGTTCAAATTGGCGTCCATTTTCTATTTTTCCTAGTTTTCTTTACATTTCCCTTCTTTCCCTTTACTCGGAGTCGTCCCGCTCAATTCTATCAAAATTAAACCAAAGAATTTGAACTATTTTTTTCAAATTCAATTTTTGTAACTTGTTCAATGAATAACTGTATGTTGATAATATGTATGTTTCATTTGCTGCATTCCATTCAGTAGATTTATTCCGTTTTGTAATATTGTTTTTAATATCGGGACAATTTTTGGAGTATTTGCCGAATATTTTGCCTAACGCAGCGCTTTCAGCTCCTAATTAGCTCCCTGGTGTATTTTTTAGAGCTGAAGGAATAAAAAAACATAAGAAAAGATTTTTTAATAACCATTTTCAAACAGCTTTTTATTCACCATCCCATCCTTCGAAGCAGTTTGAATTAAAATTCCATATTCTCACCAAAATCATTTCCAAAAGGATTCGCCTGATAATTAAGTTATAGACTTTACACATTTCAACTTAAATTGTTCCCAAACAGCACTTGTCATGGCATTAAATCTGGCGATATTGTGTATTGCAAATTCCTTTTTTTTATTCAAGCAAAAAATGCAAATAATTCCTTTGAACTTTAACCCGATGAATCAAAGAAACGATTGGTTTTGAAAAGAGGGAAACATATGTTTAGATATATTCACCCATTATTTTGAAGATTTTAATTGAAGCAGTTCTGATTTCAAAATTTCCCGAACATTGTTGGTGGTGATCTGCGATTTCATTTAGGATTACGTTATATTTTTAAGATTTAATAACATTTAATTGAAAAGCAGATTTTTTTTTAAATTTAATAGATCGAAAAGAATAATCTGTTCAGGCTTCGATGGTTTCATGAGTTCATTTTGTTTCCTGAAAATTATCATATCAACAAAACCTTAATAAAGATTATGTGTCTTTTTTACTGTAAATCTTAATTTTCAAAAATGAAACACTGGTCAAATCCTAACGAATATCACCACAGTGCAACTTTCATATTCTCTGAATAAAGTAATATTTTCAAAAAAAAAAAAAAAAAATAGTAGTTATGTTGACAAAAGGAAATATCGAAGTATACATTTGTCCCATTTATTAGGGCAAGTGAAAACACATAGGTCTTTTTCAGATGCGTCAGTGAAAGACTTTAAAATGAATTTAATACTTGTTCTTGTTTGTCTGTTTTATCAACTTTCATTGTTATATCCTTAATAAGTTTTTCTCCGGAATAAATTAATGCTTGGCACTTCAATTTCACTGAATGCTACTCAACCAAAGACCTCGATTTACAAAGACATTTACAATAATTTTGAATATCCGCTTCAGATTCAACACTCGGGATATCCTTTCTGGCGATTTTGGAGATAAAATTCTTAAATTGTAGATGTTTCATAGCTAAATGGCGCGTTTTCACTTATTTCACCTAAAAAATTACAGGAATTAATATTATTTTTAACACTTTCAGGTCATATTAAAAGTTCATCATAAAAATCTGCTGCCCCTGTAATATCAATCACAAAAAAACTTTTCAACAAAAAAGTTAATCAAAAATCTCTTCTAAATAGCCAAAATATGTAAAACAAAAACACACTTTTCATGTTAGGTTTGTACTTGGATTGTGTGTGTGCAAAAAAACAGTAAACGTGTAAACAGTTTTTTGGTGAATGATTTTAAAAAAAGAGTTAAGTTTATTTAATCAAATTTTTTTTTTGGGTCCAACAATTTTTAGATTGAAGAAATAATGTATACATTTTTTGTAAAAGTTTGATAGTTTGCACTTGCTCTAGTCTACTTTTCTCAATTGAAAATTCTTCCGGAAATGCATATCCTCACTTTTTTGTTATTAAAAATTAGATTATTTTATTGAGAACTTCAATTTACGTTTGCAAAAAATCAACTAGTTCAATCCTATCTAATATATTTCAAAGAACAGACTCTTGATGAGAGGACGATTAACCAAGTTGGTTAAAATCCTCTATAAATAAACAAAATAGAATAGAATAAACTCTTGTTCAGTTAATGTGTCTAGCGTTCTAAGCGTATTGGATTATACGAAATTGAATGTAAAGCTTCCCATTTTCTTATTTTCAAACGTCCGCAAAGTGTCATAACATTATTTCATATTTATCTTTACCAAATTCATAATTCTTGACAACAATTTACTACTTAAATTAACACGAATTAAAAATGGTTTTAATATTTGAAATCGTTCATATGGTTTTGATTCGATCGATAAAATACCAATCCGTGTCACATCTAGGCGTCATTTATTGCCATGTGCTGTGTACAAATAAGCAAAAAAAAACACATCTAGGTTGCATATCGCCCCCACGTGCATAAGAAATATAGGTACTTGGTTGAGGAATATGCGCCTAATTTTTATTTTTTTCCAGCAATCAATGAACATTTACTATTATCTTGCAACGACGTTTGCTAGCGACGCCTCGCCCATGGAGACGAAAAACAAACCCCTCGAAGAAATGAAAATCTCTAAAAATGGATGCCTGACTTTTCAATTTCAGATTTTGGCAAAACAAATATAATATGTTTTATTCGATCAGCAAAATGTCAACCTGAGTCACATCTAGGCGTCATTCATAACCATGTACTGTAGAAATGAGCTAGGAATCAAGTACAAAACAAATTACATCAATGCTTCATATCGCCATCACTTGCATTGAAAATATGCTTTGTTGAGAAATACGCGCCAAAATATTCTCACTGATCAGTATGCTATGCCATGGTTACTATCTTCTAACGACGTCTGCTCGCGACGCCT
Source organism: Uranotaenia lowii (assembly GCF_029784155.1). Classification (NCBI taxonomy): domain Eukaryota; kingdom Metazoa; phylum Arthropoda; class Insecta; order Diptera; family Culicidae; genus Uranotaenia; species Uranotaenia lowii. Next base: position 22,571 of record NW_026598438.1, on the reverse strand, counting down.
CGACCTTGGAGACGAAAACCGCCCAAAGGAAAAAAAAAATCTCGAAAAAATGGAAGCCATGACTTTTATTTCATTCAAAAAACTACAATTTAATTATTACGGACAATTGATGCGACTTTGTGTTGTTTTTATTCGATATAAACCGATTCGCATGGCTACAGAATATTCTAAAAATAATTTCATTCGAACCTTTTGGGTAATTTCGGAGGAGTAGTACTACAAACACCGTTACAAGAGAATTTTATATAATAGATATATATATATATATATATATATATATATATATATATATATATATATATATTATATATATATATATATATATATATATATATATATATATATATATATATATATATATATTATATATATATATATATATATATATAATATATATATATATATATATATATATATATATATATATATATATATATATATCAGGGCCGTAGGAAGAACCGACTAAGGGGGGGGGTTTTGGTGACTGACTTTTACCAATGATTTTTTTTATCAACAATGCACGAATACAAACAAATTTTAAATATATTAAGTTTGTAACTATATGACTAATCATTTTTAAGTACATTTTCATTAATAGTTTTCGTATTAAATCGTGACATTAATAAATTGGTCCTAAAGCAAAAAGGTGAACTTAATTCGCTTTCATAGATGGTTAAAATCTTTGAATTTGTTTACGAGTCTGGTAGGACATACTTAATTGATATGAGCATAATATAAGTTTTTAGGAAAGCCTTCAATTTTTTAAAAAGCTTATTCTATACTCAAATCAAACAAGCCCAATCTTCTTAATTATTTTACAAATTCAAAGATTTTGAATTGTGATGAAAGTAAAACAAATTAAAAAAAAAGTAAAAGTAAAAAATTATCAGATTTCCTGATCAAATTTGCTTGGGGAAAACTTCAACCAAATTAATGATTTTAGTTTGCCATTTTAGCATTTAAAAAAACTTGAATATAAACACATTGCTGACCAAAGAGATAACGCGTTTTTCGCATGCTGCTAAAATGCTCCATTAAAATGAAAATTCAAATGTTATGAATCGAATAATGAAACCTCATTCTACAAAATTTAACACGTTAGTCGAATAAATTTAATAAGCAGTTTTTTGTCTGTTGGTTTATAAAATGCCGAATTTTGGTTTTCTTTATGTGTTAATAATGTTAAACAAAAACCGATAAAATATAGAACTTTGTGTAGATTTTTGTTTTTTTTTTGAAGATCAAGTACATGTTTCTTTAACAGAAAATATTTTTCATAATGAATCAATTGCATAATAAAAATTCTGTTGATGGTTTTTCTTTAAATTAAAATTTGGATTTTCCGCTTAAAACAAAAAAATGAAATTATACTTTTTATTTGTGATTTTCAGCTCAATTGTGTTTAAATCCTATTTTGATTGAAAATTTGAAATCTGGAAATTGAATTGACAAGCAATCTTAGATTCATGATCTCTTGAGTTCCTCAACCTTTTATGTTGATTATAAAATTTATTTACAAGCTAAATCTTTTTCTGGAATTGAATCTGAATTCTAAATCTGATTTCTGAAACTGAGTTCAAAAATTGAGCTTTGAATATGTATCTGAATTTCCAAACGATTTCTGAAATGTACAAAAAAATACAATTTCCAAATCTTCTACCAGATCAGAATTTTATGAGCCAAGTTTTTGAGCCCTAATTCATAAATCTTTTAATTGAATTCTGTTGTTCAGGTTTGATCTAAATTCACTATTTAAAATTATTTATTTTAAATCTGTATTGAGAATCTGAATTGAAATGTGAATTTAAAATGATCTGAATATAAGTTTTAAATTTTAGATTGTCATATCGAAGCTTTAAATGAGTTTATTTTGTGTAGAATTAAGTTTAAGAACTTCGAATTTGAATATAAAACAAAATTTTTCATTTTTCCATATTCGGAAAACTATTATCGAAATATTGTAAATGCATTTGATCTGGAAAAACATGATTGAAATTTGATATGAAATGCAAAACAAAATTTAAACCAGGATTTCAAAGCAGCCTTTCATTTCTAATTTTTTATGATTATTCGAACTGAAAATCAAGAATTCTGAACTGGATACAGAACCCGAAATTTCGGAATATGAATACAATTTTGGTGATGGGAGTTATGGAATCAAAACCTCCGAAATAGGTTTTATTTAATTTAAAATTTGGACCTGAATTTCTATTAACATATGAGAAAATTTTGAAAAAGTGTAGCAGAATTTTGAACTTGGAATGGATTTTTGAGTTTTGGGCATTAGCCTTAGTCAAGATTGTTACTCTTGATTAACCTTGCTCTTTTATCATAATTTTATTCTGAATTTAAAATTTTGAGTGTAGAGTGTAATACCTCGCTTGCTTTCTTGGATCATCATGGGGGGGGGTTTAACCCCCAAAACCCCCCCCGTTCCTACGGCCATGATATATATATATATATATATTTAAATATATCTATATATATTATATATATATATATTATATATATATATATATATATATATATATATATATCTATATATATAAAAATGAATTTCTGTCTGTCTGTCTGTCTGTCTGTTCCCTATAGACTCGGAAACTACAGAACCGATCTGCGTGAAACTTGGCAGGTAGGGGTATTGGAGGCAGGGGAAGGTTCCTATTGTGGTTTGAGGACCCGTCCCTCTCTCATGAAGGGGGGGAGGGGCCTCCCAAATAAAAGACAATTTTTTGCATAACTCGAGAACCCATCAAGCAAATGGTATTATATTTGGCATGGGGTGGTATTTGGGAACGAGGAATATTTCTATGAATATTTGGTACCCCTCCCCTCCTTTCAATGGCGTGATAGGAAGGGAGGAGGGGGGCAACCTTACAATTTTTCATATAACTCGAGAACTAATCAAGATATTGGATCCAAACTTGGCATGGGAAGGTATTTGGATACGAAAAATATTTCAATAATTATTTGAGACCCCTGCCTCTTTCCAGTTGAAAGGGGGAGGGGCCTCTTTCATATTTTTTTATGTAGTTCAAAAACTAATAAAGCAAATGGAACCAAATTTGGCATGGGAGGGTATTTGGATACGAAAAATATTTCTATGATTATTTGAGACCCCTCCCTCTTTCCAGTAGGGAGATATAAAGGGGGGAGGGGCCTCTTTTATAGTTTTCAACATAATTAAGAAAGTAATTAAGCAAATGGAACCAAACTTGGCATGGGCGGGTATTTGGGAACGTGACATGTTCTAATGATTGTTTGAGACCCCTACTTCTTACAGTGGGGAGGAAGGAAAGAGGGAGGGGAGTTTCATACAATTTTTACTGCATAACTCAAGAACTACAACAGCAAATGGAACCAAATTTGGCATTAAACGATATTTGGGTACGAGAAATGCTTCTATGAATATTTGGTATCCCTCACTCTTTCGAAGAGGTGGATGAAAAGGGGGAGGCGAAGTCTCCCTTATGATTTTCAGTATAACTGGAGAGCTGATCAAGCAAATTTAACCATATTTGACATGTGAGTATATTTGAATACGAGAAATGTTTCTATTATAAATTGAAGCCGTACCTTTTAAGCGGTAAGATATAATGGAAGAAGGGGGGGTTTCCATTTTTTTTTTCCATAACTCGAGAATTAATCGAGCAAATGAAACCAAATTTAATCATAATCATCAAAAAGTATTTGAGTACGAAAATACTTTTTTGAATATATAAGTTATCACCCCTCTATTGAAAGAAGAGAACGGAAAGGGGGATGGTACTCCCTTTCAAGTTTATACATAACTCAAAAATTTACTACTTAAATAAAACCAAATTTGGCATGGCATGGAATATAAGACGGAAAGAGGGAAGCTTACATTTAACTATTATTTTACAAAATCCGAGAAATGGACAATACTTAACATGGAAAATCATTTTGGTATGACTATATGATTATTTGACACATCATCCTCCTTTCAGTGAGAAGGTACATGGGAGGAGGGAGGTGAGACCAATACAATTTTGTTAGCATATGTTCTCAATTTATGCTTACGAAGCCAACAAATAGAAACAAATATGGCATGGAAAGGTACTTGGTACGAGATATGTTTCTACGATTGTTATAGACTCTTATGCTTTACAGTGTAGAGAGGGAAAGAAAGAAAGGGGCTCCATACAATTTTTGTTGTAAAGCTTAAATATTTATCAACCAATGGAACTATACTTGAGGCCCTTGGAGCCAAAGGGGTATAAGTGTATAAAAGCTTATTTCGAGAAAACACGCTTTTTAACTGTTGCGTTTGTCAATTTTCCATATATTTTTCGAGAATTTGTATTTTTCTTTCAAATGTAAAAGTATGTAAAAAAATTCTAAAAATACGAAAAAATCACCAAATATAGTTTGAAACATGAAGAATTGTTTGGCATCATTAACTCAAAATTTACCATTTTGTCACTTATACCCCTTTGGCTCTGAGGGTCTCATTTGATATAAGAGGATTTTTGGGAACGAAAAAAAGTTTATTAGAGATTACAATCTCCATTCAGCAGGGGGTGAAGGGAAGGACGGGGGGGGGGGGGGCTCTCTAATCAGTTTTTAAGCATAAATCCAGAACATATCAAGCAAAACCAACCATACTTTATAGGTTAGATTATTTGCGAACGATTAATTTGGGACCCTTCTTTTTTAGGGCGAAACTTAAGGAAACAGATGAAAATTATCAGCTCTTTAAAACAAATTTATAAATCAAGATTCAGAATATAAGTTATGGTTTGTATTGCAATTTGAAACTTCAGCTGAAGCTCTCATTTTATAATGGTTGCTTATTAATTTCGTCATAATTTGATTTAAAATAATACCAAAAACAATAAAAATTTGAATGATTTCTAAAAATATCATTTGATTCTGAAAGGTGTAGCAATTTATATATATATATATAAATTCTCAAATATAAAATGTGTGTACGATTTCCTTTTTCTATTGTTTAACTTCCGATCTTTCGACTATTTGAATAATAAAATATATATATTCAAATAGTCGAAAGATCGGAAGTTAAACAATAGAAAAAGGAAATCGTACACACATTTCATATTTGAGAATTTTTTTAAACTTTGGATTGAAAATAACACAGTATTTCGATTTTGTGTGAAATACATTGAATGCAAGTTTGTTGCATTTAAGCTTTTGTTCAATTTGTTCCAGTTCATGAAAATTTGGATTATTATTTTATGGTCCTCTCCTCGTGATATTTCATCTCCAAGCGACAAAAGAACGATTTGAAATTTGTTTCGGGCTTAATTGGCAATGATATTATTTTTTTTTTCTTCGAGTTCTGACTGTTTAAAAAAAGATTTATTTTATTTTATTTTGAAACACATTGTGGAGAATTGTGGGCCACTAAACCTAAAATGACCAAATAGAATGCATAGGTTAAGAATTGCCACAAAACTGAAATTTCATAATTCATTTAGTTATTTTAAAGCAATTTATAAAAACGAACACAAACACATACAGGATCTCAATGAAACTTGATGTTTCCTCGAAGAGATTCCTTTTTTCTTAAGTCTAAGCGCGTACATCTTACGAGGATATGATGGCTAGCATCTTACAAATGCTAAAACCACCAACCCACAGAAAGTGTACTATGTTTGCCGTGACCGGGATTCGATCTCATGCTCGCTGGCTTAGAAGACTTGAAGGCTATCCTCTACGCCACGGTCTGCGGCTTTGGCTGGTAAATGGTGGATAATGTGTAACACGAGACCTCATAGTGGTCATATCACCTCTTATTCACAACTCTTATCTCTACCTCCCCGTGGTACCGGCTGGGATGCGAGGAACCTAAGCGGAGATCGGGTACCCAACCCCGGTGGATGCTTTGGTCGCATGCAAACTGAGAAGGTGAATTTATAAAATGCGGCTCCCGCCAGCTAAGTCCAAGATGGCAGCCCCATCGCGGGATAGGGACTTTAGGCTAACAACCTACTGTTCCCGACTTGAAATTGTTACGGAACCCGAAAGAAATAACCGACCTGGAACTTTGGCGACGACTTTTAGCATGAAAACACGGACACGAATTGGAACTTGGAACGTTTTAACCCTTGCCCAACAAGGCAAACTGGAACAACTTGCTAGAGAGGCTAGCCGCCTCAAGCTTGAAATTCTGGGACTGAGCGAAGTCCGTTGGCCTAATATTGTAAAACACAAGACACAATCCGGGCAAATGCTGCTTTACTCTGGCATACGAGAAAAACATGCTACTCGGGAACGAGGAGTTGGTATCCTGTTAGGCCCGCAGGCCTACGTGGCCCTCATTAGATGGGAACCGATAAACGAAAGAATAATCGTAGCCAGATTTAGAACACGGTTTAGAAACCTTACAATGGTCCAGTGTTATGCGCCAACTGACGTCGCCGACTTGCAGGAGAAAGAGCAGTTTTACAGTCAACTGGTAGAGAAAATTCCGAAGGGTGACATTCAAATCCATTTGGGCAACTTCAACGCAAAGATTGGCTCCGACAATCAGGACCTTGAGCGCATCATGGGGCGCCATGGCCAAGGACAGATGAGCGAAACGAAGAGCTGTTTGTAGAATTTTGTGGCAACAACAACATGGTGATCGGTGGATCGCTCCTCCCCCATCGACCAGCACATAAGGTCACTTGGGTATCCCGAGATGGCCAAACAGAAATCAAATTGACCACATCTGCATCAGCCGCAAATGGAGAAGGAGGCTTCTTGATGTCCGCAACAAACGAAGCGCAAACATTGCATCTGACCATCACCTCGTCCTTGACGAAATACGACTGAGAGTCGCGCGTGTCCAGCGGCGAGAGGAGAAAGTTGGATGTCGATACGACGTCCGCCGGTTGGAGAATCCAGAGTTGAAAAGGGCATACGTTGAACAGCTAGAATCCCGAGCCTATAGACGGAACAGTCTAAGAACAGTGGTGTGAAATCAAGAATGCCTTTATCACGACGAGCCATGATACTATCGATAAAGTTTGTGGAAGAAGAAGTGAATGGATGTCGGATGAAACTTCGAGGATGGTCAATGATAGGAGAAAGGCGAAAGTCGGAATTGAGCAGGCATGTACCGTGTCAGCCAAAGCAGCCGCCCGCTTAAAATATGCGGAGCTGGAAAGGGCAGGTTCCGAGCTTGTAGGCGAGACAAGAGAGCCTGGACAAACTCCCTAGCCGAAGAGGGAGAAAGAGCCGCCGCCAATGGAGATATCCGATTACTTTATGAAATTTCTCGCCGCCTCAGTGCAAGTGCAAGGACTAATGCAAGAATGCCGCTGAAAGATCGAGCAGGTCAGTTATTGACCGATCGAACAGATCAGCTCAAACGATGGACTGAGCACTTCGAACAACTCTTCCGAGTCACGAAAAGCGATGGCCAACAGAACCTGCAGCTTGAAGCGCCAACAGTAAGTCGCATAAATGGCGTCAACTCGGAAGCGCCCTCGCTGGCTGAAATAGAAGCGGCAATCAAAAACATAAAATGCAACAAAGCACCTGGGATCGATTGCATCCCTGCTGAAATGCTGAAAGCCGACCCTGCCCTGTCAGCACAAATGTTGCACCGTCTTTTCGCTGACATCTGGGATACTGCAACATTCCCGGCCGACTGGATGCAGGGTATCCTCGTAAATGTCCCGAAGAAAGGAGACCTGACAGAGTGCGGTAACTGGCGAGGCAAAACGTTGATCTATACAACCCTCAAAATACTCTGCAAAGTGATCCTGAACAGGATATAGGAGAAAATCGACACTACACTCCAACGGCAACAAGCTGGATTCCGATCCGGATGATTATGTGTGGACCACATCACAACGCTACGAATAATACTGGAACAAATCAACGAATTCCAGGACTCTCTTCTGCTGGTGTTCGTTGATTTCGAAAAAGCATTCGACCGACTTAACCATGAAAACATCTGGGCGGCTCTAAGACGACGAGGGGTCTCAGAGAAACTAGTCCATCTCATCGAAGCACAATACGAGGCATTTTCGTGCAAGGTCTTGCACGACGGTGTCTTGTCAGAACCAATCCTGATAACTGCTGGAGTGAGACAAGGATGTATTTTATCACCGCTACTTTTTATAATCGTAATGGATGAGATTCTGACTGGATCGATTGACTGTGCACCAAACCGAGGATTGCCGTGGAATCCTTCAACAATGGAGCAACTGAACGACCTTGACTTGGCTGACGATATTGTTTTGCTCGCCCAAACACAACCAGACATGCAGAGCAAACTGGACGACCTCACCGAAAGTTCCAAGGCAGCAGGTCTCAAAGTTAATGTGGGAAAGACCAAGTCGATGGAGATCAACACAGGAAATCCCTCCAGTTTCTGGGTAAAAAGTTGAGAAAGTGGAGTGCTTCCAGTATCTTGGTAGCCAGATAACGCCTGATGGTGGTACCAGGAAAGACATCGAAACTCGGATCAGAAAGGCCCGATTTGCGTTTGCGAGTCTCCGAAACATCTGGCGTTCACGCCAGATCTCTCTACGAACAGAAGTCCGAATCTTCAACTCAAACGTAAAATCCGTATTGCCGTGACGACGCGAAAACTGCAAATATTTGTAAACCGCTGCCTGCGGAATATCATCCACGCTTGGTGGCCTGGCAACTGGATATCGAATGAGGAATTACATCGCCGGTGTCATCATCACTAGAAATCGAGATTCGAAAATGTAAGTGGGCGAATCCAGAAGGCCATCGAAGAAGAGGCAGACCCAGAAACTCGTGGCGGCCAAGCCTAGCCGCTGAAATCCGAACTTTCGACGAGAATCTTGACTGGGAACAGGTGAAGACGCTGGCTCCGGATCGTCAATAGTGGAGGTCTTTTACCACGGCCCTATGCACCGGAGGATCGGTGCAGGATCATTAATTGAAAATAAAAAAGCAATTTCAGGTGAGGATTTCAAAAAGAGGAATGTGTATGGTTGAAAAGATTTAAATAAATTTCCAAGTTATTTCAATCGAAGAAGATATTAATATACATACATTCTATATCTTGAGAAAAATTGCGCTCTTGTTTGATATTTTAAAAATATAGGTTCAGACATGCCGAGAACCTATTGAAATCTATTGTCATGAAACTCCAATTATTTGGTTCAGTTTTATAAAAAAAAAACACTCAATGATCATAAATTTGGAAATATCAGATATATATATAAAACATTAAACTAAAGTTGGCGGAAATCGTTGTTATGTAACCAAATTTTATTCTAGAACCGAGCAGAGCTCAATGACCTTTTCGTTCCTTTCACACTGACAGCATCTGTTCCAATCTGCAATAAAACAACTTCATTTTCTTTTACGACATCCTAAATTGAACATTTTCCCCATCATCATCAGTGGCATCTGTAATGTTTTACACCGCAAACGAAGAACTGCATTCATGTTTCATAAATTTTCAATGTCATTGTTGGATGGGCGCTCTCTTGTTTGATGGGTTCATGTGCATCTCCAGGGCAGTACAGAAGTGATGTAATAATAATAATCATAAACGGTATGATTGGTTTTTTTTTGACATTTGGTGTATTTCAAACTACGAAGGGAAACAATTTATTTGATTGCCAGGTGAAATAAAGCGGCTTTATATTGGTGTTATCAGTTCACATTTCCTCATTTAATTATTTCCAGATTCCTGACAATTTCCCTAGTATACTCTACATAAATCATGCACGTGTGAAACTGTTATTTCATCAAACGTTTGTTTTCAAATAGTTCAACAAAAAAACTAATTGTTTTTTCTCTTTTTTGCAGGTTGGTACCTTCTCATCATTTTAGCTGATTATTTATCGAGTGTAAGGTAAAAATTAATGTAGATAATCCACCATGGGTGCACGGATTCACCGCAGTTTCGCCAACGTATGCGTTAATTTGCATCCTTTAGATTTTTAGTTCGGCCAATCTTCAATGCAAATCATCACATACCTGACACCATGGCTTCGTGTGAACTGAGATGAAATGAAAATGTTTCGTGTAGGTGTATGTCTTACTTGTAGAACGAGCAAACTGTTTCGCAGCCGTATAAAATTCATAACATATTTAAAGTTAAGAATCTCCGACAGGTATTCCGCATCCGTGTAGATACCTGCCCAGCTGGAAACTTTTTGTACGTTCTTATATAATATAATCAATCAATGAAATATTTGTATGGTAAAATAATCTTACCTTTTTACCTGTCTTACCTCTAGACACTCTCAGCTTACCTGTTGCTGGAACCCACCTTGTTTAATTTTCGAGTGTAAGGTAAAAATTAATGACGAAAAAATCAAATTCAGCCTTCTCAAAGTTACAGTTAAAAAGTTAAGTTTGAGACTAGAAAAAATGGATCAAATGAAACTTCCTAAACAACTTGAGTTGATGCAATAAGGTGATTGCCTTGAAAAAGGCAACTCTTATTATTTGTTATCACTTTTGGGACAAAAAAATCAGTCAACATAGTAAACCCTATCATTAAAAATAATGACAACAGAAAAAAACATCAACTCATGAAACCAGCCTGTTCACTAATCTCCTTCTGCAGTCAATTGGCACTTTGACAATGTCATTGGTTTGTGGCACACAGATAGGGATCAGAATTTTCTTTGATTTTTTTTTTTTGGGTATCTACCTACCCGAACATTAAAATCCGGTTTGTTTCACTTTACATACTAATTAGTGAACACGCACGTTCCAAGATTGTTTTACGACTCTAGATTTGCGTCTTGAAGGAAAATAACGAGTATGGCAACCATCATGACGGGTCACTTTACTGCGGCACTTTGGGCTATGATTGTTGAAAAATAAATTGACATTCGAAACTAGTGTTTCTGAACATAATACTTTACACAACAAGCAGAGAAACTCAAGTGAAACTTTGGAGTGTTGAAGTTTCAAATGCGTTATTTAAGTTTATCTCCACTCATATCATTTTTTTTGTCAAAAATATATCGTACTAGCTGACTCGGTGTGCTTTACTACAAATGAAATTTGTAAATAAAATTTTAATTTTTGATTTTTGTTTGTGGGCATTATATTAAATTGAGTTGTAACAGAATTCAGTATCAATCAAAGTATCAATCAAAAGCTGCTGCTAGACTTTCAAATTGCAAAACACTACTTGATGCATTCTAGAGAGTTATTCTTAGGCTTAAAATCTTTACTTGAATCTAGTTACATTTCTTTAACAGTGTTGACTTTTCTTTGAATTTTCAACTTTTAGGGGTTTGAGGGTAGCCTTAGAGTTGTCCAATCAAAGTGAAATTTAACATAGTTGGTTAACTTGATTAGAGGATCTACATAAGACGGTGGGAGCAGTGAATTTTGGCTTTTAAAAACCTCCATATACAGCTAAGGGTCACCCAAATGCCCAAATCCCAGAAAAATAGAGAATGAATCTTTTGAATATCTGAACAAGTTAAAAAAACAGAACTCACATATTAGATATGTTTGGTATGGTAAAACAAATAACTCCCATTAGACCACTGCAAAAATTGACTTTTTGCTCCCATATATGTTTTCGATGCCTTATAGGTCACCCAGAATCAGTGTTAAATTTGAAATGGTTTGGTTGATTTCTGAATAAGCACAACGCGTTTCAATTTTGTATGGAAGAAGAAATTTTAAGCATTTTTAATCATCTAGAAAATTCAAATAACATTGATCTACTTTATTATTTGTTTTGCATTCAAGTTTCATTTTTTGCTCCTATGAGAAGAAGCTTTGTATTTCAAGAAACAAGTTATAACCATTTCCAAATGAAATATCTGAATCCATCGAAAAATATTTCATTTGTATTTGCCAACGTTATATTAATCAACAAACTCAATGGCTTTGCAAAACACTTTTCCATCATTCTTTATTTTCATTCTACAGCTAAACAACATTAAAATTGTCAGTAAAAATTTCATTAGAAACTACAAGTTGACTGCGTCGGGGTCTACGACCTGCAGGGATTGTCCGATAACTGTTCTGGCACACAATATTTGAGGAAATCGTCGTTTCAGTGTAACTGGGTTTAAGTTTTTTCGGGAAGTTTCCACTTAAACAACCATTTTTAGGCAACAAGGACACTTTTGGATTCATTGGGGAAAAAATAACAGATTTAAGGATTATCCTTTATTGCTATTTTCTAAGCACTGATTATGCAATAAAATTTCGAATTTTTGGAAGCCGATTTTCGTATTATGAGCAAGTAACTCAAGAGAAAAATTAATTAGTGGGAAACTCTGATGAAGGAAAAAGCGATGATCCGTCAATGATCACACAATTTGTGCAGCCATTGATTGAAATTGTGGTAAATTGTGACAATTTGTGCGGGAAAATGGGTAAATATGAAAATGAGAGAAACCAGTGCTCAGAAAGAGAGAGAAAATGTGCTAATTGTTGCAAATTGTGAAGCAGTCGTGGAATTTAATCATTACCATTCCAAATGCAGACAGTTCTCTCTCTATTGCAAACCCCAGGAAAAAGACGACTGCTCTTATTATTTCAGCTGACTATACCAATCATCAAGTAGTTGTTTTTTACCATCCAACTATAAATATAATTGACGCAATCCACTATGAATGTAATGGATTCCACTGTCATGCTATTATTGATTCAATTGTTAATATGATAGATTCAACTACAATTGCAGGATTGATTTTATGCATTTAACTATAAATATGATGGATTCAACTATCAACTATTCAACTATAACATTCCGTATTTATTTTTCTTATTCAACTATAAATATGATATATTTTAAAGTCATGGTATAACTTATTCAACTGTAAATATGATTGATGCAACTATACTGTATGATTGATTGTAGGCATTCAATATTAAATACAATATACATTTACTCACCGAAATAAACTCTCCAGCCAGATGCGGCAGTAGCTAAATTCCATATGAAGGAATCGATGCCGCTGGAGAAATCGTTGGGCATCCCTATTGAGTGGCACCGAATGGCTTTTCAACAGAAAGCAGAAATGGGTGGTCAACGCCAAAATTAGTCATGTGCTGATTGCTTACAAAATCAAACTTTTATTTTCTGCCATAACCTTTTTCTTTATTTATCTTTTTATTTAATAACAATTAAACAAAATATGTATAAATCAAAAATAAATAAAAAATAATTTTAATTGATTGGCCTTATCGGTGGAAAAAGATGTCCTTTTAATTAAGAACAACTAAAGATTATGAAGAAATAAAATATGGTGAATATACGCTAGGAGAATTTATAAGAAGAATTATCATCAAATAATTTCTTTTTCGAGCACGGGCCAACTACAAACAATAATGATAATGCTTCTAATCAATTCAACCCGCTCATTTTCACTAAGTTTCATTTCTTTTAGCTTTCTATCCATCTATAAAAATTTTCATTATCTTAAAATGTTCTTACTACAGATTACATCATTTTCCACCGATAAGACCGATAAAATAAAATAACAAACATAAATGACGGTGATTAATCTCTTCATTTAAAATTAATGTAGGAAAAATACAATAAAACCAACTGTAAATATATAGTTGAGCGCATAAAATCTACCATAGAAGTATAATTGATTCAATCAAAATTATAGTTAAATCAGCCGAAGTCAGGGCCCTAGTGAGAACTGTCTCAACAACATCAAAGAACAACTTTTTGCGTTTAAATTTAGAATTATTGTCAACTTTTGTAAACTCGATACATTCAGATTTTAGTTCAAATCTTTGTAGATATTTTCTTCTACAATACAAGTAATGTTAAACATCAAACCAATTACATATATTTCCAGCTAAATTTTCCTGAACCTGAAGACTAAGTACAAGTTATTTTTCCCAGCAATATTTATCATTAAAAATACATTTCATTATAAAAATCCTGAGAAAAAAATTTGATTAAAATTTAGATTTTTCAAACAACGCACTCATGAAAATAAGTTCAGATATTATTTTATAATAGTGAATTTTGTGTTTTGTTTTGAACAATATTGAATTTTAATTCCGAATCTGAATTTTGCGTTTTAAATCTGAATAAAAACTCTGAATTCCTTATTTGAAACTGATTTCTGAATTTGAATTCCAAACACAAACTACTCAATAATTATGAACCATAAATGGCATTTTGTAACAGAATCCTTAACCAGAAACCACTTATTTGAATGTTTACTCTTTGATTTCTTATATGAAATCTTTCTTCAATTTTTTATTTGTAATTCATATAATGAATCTGAATGAAAATTCTGAATTCAGATATTTCAATTCTGGTTAACCACTTTGGAACTATTTAAGTTTCAATTCTGCATAAGAATTAAGAGTAAAAATTTCAAATCCGAATCTTAAAAGTGGTTTGTTTGTTTTTTAAATATTTTTTTAAATATTCTGGAATGACGAGTTTTTAACATGGAAATTTAATCTTTATTTTGTAGTGCGTGTAAAGCCATGATTTAAATTAGGATTTGTTATCCCAATGATGAACCGAACTGAAAATCAAGATTAATAAACTGGATACAGATTCCAGGCAACAAATTTAAATTTTCAAAAAATTTGGAACCAGAGCATTGGAAACGATTCAGACCTATTTTCATCAGATATTTTTCTGCACTTATCCAGGAAGAGGAAATCTGGGCTATTTTATCAAAAATCCTTGCAAAATCCGGGTATTCGATTTAAAAGTTTACAACCCAGAATCTGGGGAATATCCAGGCAAATTTGGGAATTCTTCAATTTAAATCAAGAAAAAAAAATCAAAAAGTAATTTTTTTCTATTGAAACAAATCAGCCACTTTAATTGGATGATCTTTGCTCAAAAAATTGTTTTTGACACAGAATGCTACCAAGCAATTGCAATTTTTACTTTGTTTTGCAAATAAAGTAAAAACATCCTGGCAAAATCCGGGCAACCAGGCAACCTTAGGGAATCTTATCTTATAGAAAATTTGATATTGGAGACTTAAAGACTGTTCCCAAAATTCCTGCATCAACTTCTTATGTAAATTACTTTTGGCAGCGTTTTTCAAGAATAGTCTTTAAAAGTCTATCAACAAGTGAGAATTTTTTTGAAAAACTGTAGTGGATCTGTGGACCGAAGATAAAATTTTCAGGTTTTCTCTATAGTTCTGAATCGAGATTGTTACTCTTGATTCAATGTATTCGTCCATCAAAATTTGAATAAGAATTTAGTATTTTGAATATGCAGAAAAAAAATATCTTCACATTTGACAATATACAAATAGTTGAATGCCCAACATAAATTAGTATAATATAGATGGTTCAACTAAATTTATGATTATAACAATCATACAATTGTAGTTCAACCTATTATATTTATAGCTGAATCTATGAAACCAATCATACAAATATACTTAAATTTTTAATAAATTTAGTTGATCGAGGATCGATAATCAATGTTATTGAATATAGGTGGAATATTGTTGATGAAATTTTTTTTTACTCCGTGATAAAATATAAAAAATTACATGACACCTGGCAAGCCTTGCAGTGGTGTAGTGTCAATTTTACCCTTTTTTTATGCACTTAAGGTTCCTCATCGATAAAATTAGCGGGGTTTTTTTTTTATTATGTAAGTAAATTTTTCTAACTTTTTAAAGCTTGATGAATATAAGAAGCATATGATGCGTATTTCAGTCAACAACATATTAAAATAATGCGACAGCGATGACAGTTGGTTTGAGATTTTTATCTCAACACACATCTAAAATATTAAAAGTGGCCCACGTTTCCCCATGGCCCACGATACCCCACTCTCCCCTATATTTTTTTAAGCTCATTTTGACTTAAAAACTTCAGGCATTCAAGAATGAAGCGGTTTGGTCATCCACAATCATGGAACAGACAACATTTCGAAGAAGGAATGAGGAAATTATTCCGAACATGCTTGTATCATTAATGACGAATGACGCTTAATATGTATAATAAGTAATATTAGTTTGTATAACATAAGGATTTAAATTTGAAAAATCCACAAATCAATTATTCAAATCGAAATGTTTCATTAGCAGAAAAGAAAACAAACATTTTACCATAATAACTTGCCACGGTGAGAAAAACGGCGGGACACTTATTCTGTTGATGATATTCCCACTGGAGCTGATTGCATCAATTTAGATTAATGAGAAAACGAGTGTCGGCCGTCGAGTTTTTTATGCAAGGAAATGGTAACGGTTCAATGTTCAGCACCATTGGATTGCAACTCCTCGACGTCAAAGCATGATTGCGTTTTGATGATCACGACGAAGATGCTCTAGTTTTGCTTTCTGCACTCCAGTTTAATGTTCAATAATGATATGGTTGTTAGAGTGTTTATTTTGAGAAAATTATCACTTATACTGTACTTGAATGAAAAAAAAAAGTTGATCCAGCATTATTACTACAGTCTTGTTTTCAAATATACAAACATATTTTTAGGTAAAAACGCAACCCTTCCACTTAAAAAACTGCCAATGATGATGGGGTTATACCATTTCCTGTTACCAGATATCCGGAACGAGCACTTCTTTCGCTCAGTACTACGTCGCTACAACCAACGACACAATTTAACAGGTGCCAATGGTCAACCATCACTCAGATGACCTCGATAGAAAGTCTTCCTCCATAAATCTTTACTGGGTGGCCAGCTGCCGGCAGCCCAAGGCAGATGTTTCAATTCCCCCCGTATAAAATTTTTAACATTTCCAAGCGTGAAACCTGTTTATTTGCCTACAAGAGAGTACGCTTCGCAATCGGTTGTTACTTTCAAGTTGGTCGGTTGAAAGTGAAATTGGCCTTTGCTGCCGTTGAATCATCCCGAGAAGTGAGGGTTACGAGGCTGCTGATGTAATAACTGCTGATTACTGTATCGTTTTGTGTGATTGTAAAGCTTAGTTCTTTTAGAAATGGGACAGTTACGAATGCCTGTATCTTAAAAACCACTCGTTTGAACGAAATACTTTCTATCAAGAAAATGAAGGTAATGTTATGATCTTTCATAAAAAAATTTGAAAAAAAAAATTACCGTTTTTTGTTAAAGAAATTTTTACTTTTTTCTTGGTATATCCCATTGGCCGGCGCACACTTTTTTCAGTCATGGTATTGATCAGTTTCTCCAACTTATACTTCGTAAAAACTATATTTTAAGTGGCTTCACCCTCCTTCTTCAATTTCTGATACTTTTCGGTCCAAAACTTCTCTTTTAAAAGAAACTGGAAGCATTTAAGTGGAAACAGTTGTTTCGAAATGAACAAGTTTGATTATATTTTTGATCACTTTTTTGAACATTTTTTTTGGCACCGGTTTAACAGAATAAGAGCTTTAGAACTATCAAAAAATGGTTGTTTGAGGTTGGATTTCAATGAGTCATCACTAGGCAACACTTTCAGCTTATCGGAGAAAATTGTTTTGGACATTTCAGCGATCTACCCTTAGTTTTTTGTTTATTGAAAATTAAAAATGCTGATATGAGACTTGACTTTCTTGATGACTCTTAACCGTTGTTGTCGATCATATGCTTTACTCCAATGCTTGATTTGAACTTTGTGGACATTATTGACAGTGTTTGCATACTTATCCACCACAAAAACTCAGTAATTCTTTGAATAATCAACGGTTTTGTCAACTATCAATTTGATAATGACGAATTTTAAAGGAAACTGTGCAAAATTATTTTTTTCTTTTTCTCTTGTATCGTACATATCTCAAAAACGCGTAAATTTTAAATTTTGAAAAAAATTGGTCGAATAGTACTTTTTACAGGCAACAACATGCAGTTAAAATTTTTAATATCGAATAACTAGTTAACGAGCTATTAGCAAATGAAAGTGTCCCATTTCTAAAAGAACTAAGCTTTACCTAAATATTATTTCGGCTTATTTTTGGAAAGATGAGCATCAACTCGGGTAGCTAAGTACCGTCAACTGGGCATCATGTAACACTTTTAATCTTCAATGGCTTCTTAGAATTTAATGTCCTTGTACATGTAAAGTTTTAAAGTTGAGGGGATATCATATTGACATAGTCAGAAAAATTATTGGTTTCACACTGGTTATTTTTAAATTTACAAAAACATGCGACTTTCTTCCTACTAAGGAAAAGGGTTAACTTGCAATAAACTATGTTTTTAATAAAAAACCATATGAAAACGTTTGAAACATTATAGTTTTGTTATATTTGTGATGCCATAACACATCAAGAATCAATTGCAGTAATTTTTGGTTTTATTCGAATTGAATTTTATATTTGTTCTGTCAAAAATGTTTTAAAGATAAAACATAAGGGTGATGCATACATTTTGGGGTAAAAATTCTACAAAAAATATCTACAAACAATTCTATTAGCTGAAATCATAAAAAAATAATGTTTGGATGGATGAAAATCATATTTCAGCATATGGAAACGAGATTTAAAAGGTGAATCTTTGATTTGCAATTCAACGCATTTATCCCAGGCTGGTAACTGAATTTTGAAAATATTTTTTTTTAAATTGGTGATTGTCCGAAAAATATTTTTACACCAACAGTTTTGGAATAGGGTAATTAAACCAATAAAATCTTTGAAGATGATATCATTGAGCCATTCCATCATACTATGTAAAGTTTTTAATGAGATCTAAAACTGTAAAAATTTGCTCGATTTTTAAAAATTTTCTAATAATAATAATAATAATAATAATAATAATAATAATAATAATAATAATAATAATAATAATAATAATAATAATAATATTACATAATAGTTATAATAAAATAAAAATTGAATAAGTGTTATGGTATACAAATGTTGCATCTTACCATACTGTTGCATGATACGATCGATGAATAAAACAATAGTGAGTTAGCATATTTAAAGTTAATATCAATGTTATTGAAATAATCAACAAATAATTAAGGTTAAAGGTGTTCAAGGAAGTAACAGTTAGATTCAACATTTTAGCTCCTTATGCAATAAAAGGATAAATTGTTAACATTACGTTTAAAAAGGGAAACTTGTGATTGCTTGATGATTTTATAAATGCACTATAATTTGTGATAACTATTAATATTTTCATTTTGTTGAATAACATTTTGAATATAATTTCAAAATCATTGAAATGTAACTTTCTTCAATAGGAAGCTGCTGGTTTAGAATAGAAGTGCGATACAAAAATGAATAACTATTTTTTTTTAAATTTTCACTTGCTATCTTTAAATGTCGTTATCTGAAGTACAAGTGTTTTTTAGTTGTTTTTATTGGGAATGAGTCCTGTGGGAAAGGTTAAATAATCAAAAAAGTAAAAAGAAATAAAAAAAAAAGTTTTGATTTGAAAAATATCGAAAAAAAATACTATCTGCACTGAGCTGGATTTGAACCTGAAATTCCCGGCTTTCCGGGACGGCGTAGTGATTACAGTTCATATTCATGAGATCGAATCCCGGTCATGGCATACATATATAGTACACTTTCTGTGGTATGGTGGTTTTAGCAGATGTGAGATGCTTGTTATGATTACTACAAAATATGTACGCTTAGAGTTAAGGAAAGCCTTGCTTTGTGGACTTTTTGCCAATGAAAAGAAAATACTTAATTAAGAATTGGCTTTGTTTATCATTGTTTTAAATACAAATTTCAGACAGGCTTTATTAAGTAACGCAATTTTTGTTTTTGATTTATTTGAATTTTTTCCCAACCACTGTGGAAAGGTTTACGAACTATGATCGTTTTTCGTAACAAAATATCGTTACATGTAACATTCAACTCAAAAATTGTACGGGTGATCTACTCGCCCCTCGCGAAACAGAAAAGTTATTGCGGTTCAAAGGCCGTAAATTTTGTCCAACACGCAATGAGTACTTTTAACGCATTGCGTTAAATACGACAATTTTCGACCAAAATACAATCTTTGAACCGCAATAACTTTTCTGTTTCAAATCCAATCGAGTTACAGTCTTCGGGTGAAATATTTGTCTCAAATTAGGCTTTGAGAAAATCAACCATAAAAAATAATCAGCTAGTGATGAAAAAAGTTATTGAAGAAAAACCAGTATGTTTCGTTACTTCCGGGCAAAATACCTCAAAATTTTATTCACGTTTGAGACTTAAGCAACCCTTCCCTATGGTCAGATCTTCCTGAAACTTGGCATATGACCTTCTGGTAAGCCAATAAATAATTTTGACTTGGAGCGAGTGAGATTTATCAAGTTTCATTCTTCCTATACTATGATAAGTGTACTGCGGTTCGTCAAATTATTAAAAACTCCAAAAATTTCAGTTATGGTAAAGCAGCCATCACTTCTTCCATTTTCAACCGATTTTGATAAATAACCACTTGAAATCTTTGTTTTAAATTGACATTCAAGCGCAAAAGAAATTAAGATTTTTTAAATGCTACCATCGAGTCTAAAACTTTCGTTGAAACAAAATTTTATCTATAAAAATGCGATTTTTATAATTTTTTTTTCTCATAAAGTCACTAATATCAACAATACTGTTGGTCAAACGCAAAAAAAGAGTTCAGATGATCGATAGAAAACTTATTCACCTTCAATATGCAAAAGAGGGATTTCAAATTACTGTTATTCCGTCCGAGATATTTTAATCTAAGTACAAGAACTTTTTTAATTTATTCGAAATTTCATATTTGGAGCATAACTCAAAAACGGTTCACTGAGATTTTTTTGAATTTCATTTTCAGATTCAGCGCCCAATTTTACATTAAAAATGTAGTTCAGTTAATCAAGTTCACGATTTATTTAAAAAATTTGTAAACTAGTGTTATTTGCTGTTGAATAAAAACATGTATTTTGGCATTGAAAAACAAAAAAATTCAATTGACATCACTGCTGGATAGCTAGTGAGGTATTGCATCACTACTTTTCATTCAATAGGCACGCAGGAGTGATGTCACTTGAATTTATTGTTTTTCAATGCCAACAAATATACCCCTGTTAAACCGCAAATTACTTTTTTGTCTCATTAGATACTGTTGAAAACGCAGGTTTCAGTGGTGGAATAGAGTTATCTTTATTCATGTTTCGTCTGTGAGGTCAGTAGAATACAACTATATTAATTAGCGATAGCTAATTGTCATTTTCCACTTCTTATATTCCCTAACCGGGAAAGTACTCATTTCTCAATGAGTACTTTGATATTCTTACCCAGAATATCTGGCAACACTGTTGTATCACCACAAACCCAATTTGAGTTTTCTTGCCTAACCGTGTGATGTTGTAAACATTTGTACCGTGTTTACCATCATCACCTGTCATCAGCAATCATCGATCTATTGTTCTCGATTGCGAATTTACTCAAAGCATGCGGAACCAAAACAAACTGTTTTGGTTTCGCTCGTGGCAGCAGAAGTTTGCTGCTGTGCCGCTGTGCTGCTGCTGTTCCGGAGGAAACCGTAAGTTTCAACACCTCCCCTCAATTCGTAGATTGAGAATGCTGAACAGCTTCGCGTGCCTCGCCTTTGGTAACGCCTTCGTGAACGCATCAGCTGGCTGATCCTCAGTAGAGATGTGTCGCAAAGATAGCTGACCGCTTCTTATGATGTCTCTGATGAAAGCATACTTCACATCCAGATGCTTCATCCGCTGATGAGTCCGCGCCTCTTCCAGATACTGGATACATGGAATGTTGTCCTCCATTAAGGTAAAAGGAAGGCTAACCACACCCAATTCACCCAAGAAGTTTGCTAACCACAAACCTTCCTTTACCGCATGCACAGCGCTCCAATCTCAGCTTCGGTCGATGAGAGACTGCCCGTCTGCTGACGTTTCGTTGACCACGAAATTAGATTCCCGAAGATCATGTATGCATATCCTGATACATATCTTCGATCATCGGAATCGTTAACGAAATCTGCGTCCGCATATCCAATTAGTGGATCCGAGTTCGCGTTTCTGCGGAATACCAACGCCGCAGTGCCTATCCGCCGGGCTGGCCTGGTACTTGCTCAGTGCGCTAACCGCAGCACAGATATCTGGTCTCGAAGATGTCGCCAGATATTGTAGACAAGCGATAACTTCTTTGAATGGCTGTTCGGTGATAGCCTCACCATCGTTTAGCTGCGTCCATCGACAATTCGTACCAGAAACAGAATGGGTTTCCTGTAACCTGGGTTAAGCTAACCGCTTCCCAAATCTCGCTCTCATCCGGGGCTGCACTGATGTTCGGCCTCGAAAACAACAAACAACCGATCAAATCGTTGAACGGCTGCTTAGAGATAACCTCACTTCGTTCAGCCCGAATCTCGTTCTCTTTCATGGCTGCG
Source organism: Uranotaenia lowii (assembly GCF_029784155.1). Taxonomy (NCBI): domain Eukaryota; kingdom Metazoa; phylum Arthropoda; class Insecta; order Diptera; family Culicidae; genus Uranotaenia; species Uranotaenia lowii. Next base: position 364 of record NW_026598438.1, on the reverse strand, counting down.
GTGGTCTTCCGGAAAAACACTTGCTGACGATTCGAAATAGCTCTACCTCATCATCATCGGCTACGTTAGCCACGTAGCGTTGATTAGCTTCTCCTGTTCGCTGATTGCGTCTCTGGGCCGGCTCGGGATTGACGGAATCTTGATCATCATCGTCATCGTCGTCATTGCTACCTTTGAAGTCGCTCTCGTTTCGCACCCTACGCTGACGGGCACCAGAATCGCGAATCTTGCGTTGACTCTGGTGGCTGATAACCTCAGCGTGCGATCGTACAACATATCTGAGTGTTGTGTTCTGGTAACCCTAGAAAAGCATCCTTTTGTAGCTAACAAAGCCCTCTCTCGGTGGCTCCGAGAATTAGCCTGA